>NC_026005.2:59590429-59760603 GCF_000442705.2 Elaeis guineensis | reverse complement strand
GTTCAGAAAATCAGGAAAAATGTGAATAAATTCCAAAAAAATTTGAAATTTGGGGAGAAGGAGTTTAGCTCTAAGATGAGTTTTTAGAATGAAAAACTTGAGCTTTTGGGACCAAGAAAGGTGTTAAAAATTGAGCTCTTAGGAAATTTTGACCATAAGTCATTGGAATTTGAAAATTAATTCAGGCAAATGGATCAAGAATTCCTAGATTTCTCCTAATTTCACAGAATCTATCCTCACTAAGGGCCTTTGTAAAGATATCAGCTAATTGATTTTTGGTGCAAACATATTCAAGAATTATATTTTTGTTTTGAACATGTTCTCTTATGAAGTGATGTCTTATTTCAATATGTTTGGATCTTGAGTGTTGAATAGGATTTTTAGATAGATTTATGGCACTTGTGTTGTCACATCTTATTGGTGTTTCATTAAGTTTAATTCCAAAGTCTTCGAGTTGTTGCTTAATCCACAAGATTTGAGCACAACAACTTCCGGCTGCAATGTATTCGGCCTCAGCCGTAGATAGTGCTACCGAATTTTGTTTCTTGCTAAACCATGAGATTAGGTTAACTCCAAGAAATTGACAAGTTCCACTTGTGCTTTTTCTATCTAGTTTACATCCAGCAAAGTCAGCATCAGAATATCCTAATAAATCTATTTGTGAGTCCTTAGAGTACCATAACCCTAAAGTTTGAGTACCATTTAAGTATCTAAGGATTCTTTTAACAGCATTCAAATGAGATTCTTTAGGATTAGATTGATATCTAGCACATAAACAAACACTAAACATGATATCAGGCCTACTTGCAGTTAAATATAATAATGATCCAATCATACCTCTATAGTATTTTAAGTCTACACATTTACCTTCATCGTCCTTGTCAAGCTTACATGAGGGACTCATTGGTGTGCCAATGGGTTTGGAGTTCTCCATTCCAAATCTTTTGAGTAGTTCCTTGGTGTACTTGCTTTGGGTGATAGAGATTCCCTCTTTTGATTGTTTGATCTGGAGTCCGAGGAAGAAGGTGAGTTCTCCCATCATGCTCATCTCGAACTCCCCCTGCATAAGCTTAGCAAAGTCTTGACAAAGGGATTCATTAGTAGACCCAAAAATTATGTCATCAACATAAATTTGTATAACTAACATATCATTTTGATTTCTTTTGATAAAGAGGGTTGTATCTACATTACCTCTTGAAAAACCATTATTTAGTAAAAATTTGCTTAGTCTATCATACCATGCTCTAGGTGCTTGTTTTAATCCATATAAAACCTTATTTAATTTTAAAACATGATTAGGAAAGGCATGATTTTCAAATCCAGGGGGTTGTTCTACATAAACTTCTTCAGCAATAAATCTATTTAAAAATACACTTTTAACATCCATTTGAAATAATTTGAATTTCATAAAGCAAGCATATGCAAGTAGAAGTCTAATGGCTTCTAATCTAGCTACTGGTGCAAAGGTTTCATCAAATCAATCCCTTCTTCTTGATTATATCCTTTAGCAACCAATCTTGCTTTATTTCTAATTACATTACCATGCTCATCTAATTTGTTTCTAAAGACCCATTTTGTGCCAATTATTGAACAGTTTTTAGGTCTTGAAACCAAAGTCCAAACATTATTTCTTTCAAATTGATTAAGTTCCTCTTGCATTGCATTAATCCAATTATGATCTTTTTCAGCTTCTTCAATAGTTTTAGGTTCAAAATGAGATACAAAAGCACAATGATTAAACACATCTCTAAGTGAAGAGCGAGTTTTTACACCATGCATAGGATCACCAATAATTAACTCCTTAGGGTGGTTGTGAACATACCTCCATTCCTTGGGTAGGTCATTTGTACCTTGAGGTTGTTCTTGAATTTCCTCACCTATCTCATCTTGTTTGTCTTCTTGTTCCTTGTCCTCTGGAGTGGCTGAATCTTTCAGAGTGATCTCCTTCATACCTTCTATTAATGGATCTGCATCATCAACACCCTCATTCTTCCTTGAAGGAAGATCGTTAGATTCATCAAAGACAACATGAATGGACTCCTCAACTACTAAAGTTCTTTTATTAAAAACACTAAAAGCTTTACTAGTAGAGGAGTAACCCAGAAAGATTGCTTCATCTGATTTTGCATCAAATTTACCAAGTCTTTCCTTGCTATTATTTAATACAAAACATCGGCAGCCAAAAACATAAAAATATGCAATATTTGGTTTTCTTCCTTTCCAAAGTTCATAGGGGGTTTTCTTTAAAAATTGTCTGATCAAAGCATGATTTAAAATGTAACATGCTGTGTTAATAGCTTCCGCCCAAAAATATCTTGGAAGGTTGCTTTCACAAAGCATGGTACGGGCCATTTCTTCTAAGGTTCTGTTTTTCCTTTCAACTACCCCATTTTGTTGGGGTGTTCTAGGAGCAGAGAAGTTATGGCCGATTCCATTCTCATCACAAAATTTTTCAAAGTCTTGATTTTCAAATTCAGTTCCATGGTCACTTCTAATATTTTGAATTGAAAATCCTTTTTCATTAGTGACTTTTCGATGAAATTTAGTGAAAATATGAAAAGTTTCATCTTTGTGTGCCAAAAAGAAAACCCAAGTAAAACGTGAATAATCATCTATTATTACAAAACCATATCGTTTTCCTCCTAGACTTGTGGTTCTAGTTGGTCCAAATAAATCCATATGCAAAAGCTCTAATGGTCTAGAAGTTGAAACAATTTTTTGGATTTAAATGAAACTCTAGTTTGCTTACCTAGTTGACATGCATCACAAATCTATCTTTTTCAAAATTCAGTTTAGGCAAGCCATGAACTAATTCTTTCTTAATTAATTTTGAAAGAGAATGCATGCTAATGTGAGCAAGTCTACGATGCCAAAGCCAACTAGTCTCATTAACTTTAGCATTTAAGGATACTAGGCATTGCATGTCTAATTTGGCTAAATCATTTAGATCTACCATATAAACATTGCCATGTCTATGTCCTATAAATTTGATGCCATCATTAATAGGACTAGTCACAATACAAACAGATGATTCAAAAACTACTTTATACCCTTTATCACAAAATTGACTAATGCTAAGTAAGTTATGCTTTAAACCTTTAACTAACAAAACATTTTCAATATATTTGGAGGGAGTGATACCAATGTTACCTATCCCGATGATCTTTCCTTTGCCATTATCTCCAAAGTGACCATCCCTCCATCCTTAGCATCAAGCGTGATGAATTGTGATTCATCACCGTCATGTGTCTCGAGCATCCACTGTCCAGATACCATTTCCTGTTTTCTCCATGGGATGCTAGACACACCTGCAAACAAATATCAAGTTTTTGTTTTAGGTACCCAAGCTTTCTTGGGTCCTTTTTGGTTAGTCAAGATGGTTCCTTTTGGAACCCATATTTTCTTTACAGTTATGTTTGCACAAGTGTAAGATTTATGTCCTATTCTACCACATTTAAAACAAGTAGTATTGGTAGGCTTGTTACTTGAATAATTTACATAAATATTTTTCAGAAATTTTTTTTCTTTAAGGGGTTATAGCCAAGTCCGGCCTTATCATATACGGCCTTTTGATTTTCAAGAATCATATTTAGTTTGTTTGAACTTAAGGTAATTTATCTACTATAGGTTTCAGCTTATTAATATCATTCTTTAGGCTTTGGTTCTCTTGAAGCAAAGTAGATTTTTCAATTGAAAGATTTTCTGCTTGTTTTACTAAAGACTGATTTTTCAATTTTAGTTCTTTGTTTTTCATTCCTAGTTTCTTCAATTCATCAATTAAATCATTGAAGGCTTCATGCAATTCTTCAAAAGTAAATTCACTAGGGGTTTCAGAAATTACCTCATTATCGTGTGCCATAAGGCACAGGTTGGCTTGTTCTGTTGAGGTCTCCTCATCGGAGCTTGAGTCATCGCTCGCACTCCATGTGGCCATCATTGCCTTCTTTTTGAACTTTTTGGGACCTTTCTTCAATTGTGGACATTCGGATTTGAAATCCCCGGCTTCTTGCACTCATAGCATATAAGGGGTTGATCTTTTTCTTTCTCTTTGCTTTGTTCCCCTTTTGTGAAAGGTCTCTTTCTCATCCCCTGTTTCCTCTTTCTTAGGAACTTCTTGAATCTTCGGGTGATGAGTGCCATTTCTTCATCCTGTTCTTCATCTTCTGTGTCGTCAGTTTCTTCATCAGGAGAGGCTGTGGATTTGAGGGCAATGGTTCTCTTCTTTTTGACTTCATCCTCTTGATGTTGCTTCATGCTAAGCTCGTGAGTCATCAAGGATCCAAGAAGCTCTTCTAGAGGTAGAGTGTTCAAGTCCTTTGCTTCTTGGATAGCAGTCACCTTGGCTTCCCAGGTTCTTGGCAATGACCTGAGAATCTTCCTTACAAGCTCACTGTTAGTATAAGATTTGCCAAGACTCTTCAAACCATTAATTATGTCAGTAAAGCGAGTAAACATAGCAGTTATGGACTCATCATGCTCCATTTTAAATAACTCATATTTATGTACAAGCATGTTTATTTTAGACTCCTTTACTTGATTTGTTCCCTCATGGGTTACTTCTAACCTATCCCATATTTCTTTAGCAGATGCACAGGTAGAAATGCGATTAAATTCATTTGCATCAAGTGAACAATAAAGAACATTCATAGCTTTAGCATTTAACTGTGCCAATTTCTTATCAACCTCATCCCATTCTCTTTCGGGTTTGGTTGACTCCTCACCATCTATTATCTTGGTGGGTGTGTGTGGACCGTTCACTATGATACTCCACATATCATAGTCTAGTGCTTGTATGAAAATCTTCATCCGAGCTTTCCAATAGGTGTAATTAGACCCATTGAAAAGTGGAGGTCGGTTGGTAGATTGCCCCTCGGCTAGAGAAGTGCCGACGTGGGTTGCCATAGATCTTTGGCTCTTTGATTGTTAGATCAAAGAAGGGCTAGAGCACCGGGCTCTGATACCACTTGTTGCCCAGCTATGCAACCCAAGAGGGGGGGTGAATTGGGTTTTAAAAATTTTAGGCTTAACTAATTACTTGTAAAAATTATATATCAAAAGCTTGATGAATGAGGAGAGAGACTTTAGTTTGAGATTAATTACTTAAAACAAGAATGCAAGGATATAATGGAGAATTAAAGAGAAACAATAAAGCATGCCACAAACACAATGATTTATAGTGGTTCGGTGCCAACCTTGCACCTACATCCACTCCCAAGCTCCTACTTGGGAATTCCAATCCACTATACTTTGTATTCAACCCGAATACAACCGTCGGAAACTCCGACACTAGCTATCCCAAGCTAGTCCACTTGTTTCCCGGGTACAAGCCGACCCAATACACTCCGATTTCAGGTTCGGATCAACCTTTCCTTGTTTTGGAAACCCTCCAAAACAAAAATAATTACTCACAAGATAAAATCAGTTTAGAGCACAAATAAGTACAAGAATAGCTCCTTAAGTGAGCGAATATAACAATAAATACGCTTTACTCAAATGAAGAAGCCCCTCTTGGATTTCCTCAAAGTGGATGAGAGATGAAGTAAATGCTTGAGGAGTTGGTGAGCTTGATTGATGGCTTCTTGAAGGCTTTTAAATGAGCTCTTGTATGATGTTGAGTAGTTGGCTTGAAAAACCTTCTCTTGAATGCACTTGAATGCCCTCTTGAATGCTCTTGATTTTCTCTTTTCAAATCACTTGAATGCCTCTTGGATATTTGGATCTCTCTATTTTGTTTTCCACCTTTTGAAACCTTTTATAGCCTTAAGAGACAAAGGAAAACAAACTAGGCAGAAAAAGAGCCGTTAGAGCACAAAAAGCAGCATTAAAAAGCAACCAAATCTGGCCAAAAACTAGCCGTTACAGGCAAATCCCGTCATATGAGTCGACTCATGAGTCGACTCATGCCTCAGGGGTCGACTCATGAGTCGACCTCTGTTGCAAAGTCCAGAGATTTGGTTTCTGGATTTTTTGGCCCAAAACAGCAGAAGTCGACTCATGAGTCGACTCATGCCTTGTGGGTCGACTCATGAGTCGACTCACAGGTCGTGCCAAGCCAGAAAACCAGCGTGCCATGGCTAATCTTTGCGTGCCAATCAGCTCATAGTTTCATGAGTTGACTCATGAGTCGACTCATGAACTTCAAACCTTCATAACTCCAAAAATATAAGTCCAAAAACCATGAAACTTTCACCAATAGATTACATATCATTTGTTCTACACGATGATGCTATCAAATCAGAGTTTTGATGAAATTATGATTTTGCCCCTGTAGAGCATAAGGTCTTTTTCAAATAAAAATATTTGTATCCCTTCAAACTGTTTTGTAGTCATCAAAATCAATCTAGGAGCAACAATCTCCCCCTTTTTGATGATGACAAAACATTTGAACAAAAGCATTTTTCTGAATCATGAATTTCAACAGATTGTATTTTAGGTGCATATGCTTGAAAAGAGTATGATTCTTTTGGCATGTGATACAAATGGTTGTATGCATAAATGGTTTGTCCATTTGCTTAAAGATTGGAAGATATGCTCATTGGATTATTGTTTTGGTGTTAGAGCAGAAAATTTGATTTTATTATCGGAGCAAAGAAAAAATTTTCTCAATTCTCAAAACTAGTCATGTGTGCCAAAGCATATTTAATAGTTGATTTGGAAAGAGTATTAGATCATTTAAGTTTAAGATGTATCAGAGCAAGAGAAATGAAAATCCTGCAATGTATCAGTGTAGGGAAAATAATTTTACAAAGTATCAGAGAAAAATTTTGCAAAGTATCAGAGTAATAAAAATAGTTTTTCAATGTATCAGAGTAAAATTGAGTAATGTATCGGAGTAGTAAAAAAAAATTGTCAAAGTATTAGAGCAATGTATTCAATATATCAGAGTGGGTTTGGAATTTGAAAGCCTATCAAAGCATATTCAATGGTTTACAGCAAATCAGAGTATGAGTAATTTTAAAAGTACTTATTTGCAGTATATTTAGTATTTGTACTTAAAATTGTCAATGTATTAATTTCTCATAATTTGTAGTGTTTGCTTTTGATGGATTTCTTTGTGTTTAATTTCTCCCCCTTTTTGACATCATCAAACAAGGTTAAGTCCTTTTTCTGAAGCATTCTTTAATTTCTCCTCTTGTAGGGTTTGCTCCCCCTTAATGAAGCAACTATTAACAGCAATCATAAAATGATAATACCATAAAGAGAAGACAATATTTCACAAAAGAGAATATATAACCAAAGTAAGATAATCATTATTCCAAAGGTAAAGCCATAATTGTTTCAGTACATAGATTGTAACATAAAAAGTATCATACAAAGTCAACTAGCTCATGTCAATACATGGCCCCAAAAATACAGATCCTAGAGAGGACTAAACACTAAGACCTAGGATCTAGAAATGATCAATGATCAGAATCATCAGAAATGTGATAAGGAGCAGATGGATCTGGATCTGAGATGCGTCCTCGACCCCGTCTGCCTCTGGCACGAGAGGAAGAACTGGCACGAGCAGGCGAACGGGAGGAACTGGGTGGCTGAGAACGCTGAGAAGCTAGGGACTGAACTGAAAGGGTAAGTCTGATGGAGTCAAGTACAGTCAGTGCCCTGGAGACAGCCTGGAGAAGTGCAGTGAACTGAGTAGTAGCTTGCTCACTTGATCCTCTGATCTCCTTCCTCAGTAACTCATAGCCGCCCTCAAGAGCTCCTCTGAGTCTGCCGGCCTCTGCAGTGAGATCAGTGACCTCAATCGTAGACTCCTGAGGCTGAGGGTGTGCCAAATCGAAGACCTGCCCCTGTAACTCGAGAACTCTGCCAGTCAGTCTCAGTACAGTGTCCTCAAGCTGCTGAATCCTCATGGACTGATCTGCCATCATCTGATATACTGTGGAGATGTGGGGAGTCAAAGTCTGATCAGTAGAAGTAGCCCCTGGTACAAATGAAGTACTGCTCATCTGACTCGACATCAAAGAGACCATATGCTGTGCAATCCGCTCAATCTGATAATCGGACAGTGTGAACTCTGGCGGAGGTGCTCTGCTCTCTGGCTGATGCTCAGGTGTGGGTATCCTGGTAAACTCAGAAGGGCCAGCCTCTGGATCCGGAAAGAACTGTATATCTGGTGAAGCTGCCCTGAAGTCATGAACAGGAGATGATGGACCTTCTTCTTCTTCAGCTCTGACTCCTGCTGTATCCTCAGCTCTTTCTTCTGCTCTCTCTTCTGCTCTTTCTTCTGTTCTTTCCTCAGCTCCCTTGATCCAACCACCACCACTTTTTGTGAACCCCATTCGATGCAAGGTGTGTAGGTTGAAGGTATCAACATGAGACAGTTTGGTGGGAGCCTCCCCCTCACAACTAACTTCAAACCTCCTGAAAACTCTAGTCAGGGCCATACCATAAGGCAAATGTGCCTTAGATCTGTTCAGAGTCTCTCTCATGGCCTCTATCATAAGTGCTGGGAGGTTTAGGGGGGTTTCTGTGATAATGTGAAACATAATGCTTATGTCCCTGCCTGACAGAAGATCGTGCCTACCACTCCTAGGGAAGAAAAGTTTTGTGACCATTTGATGTAAGATTCTCATTTCTATAGGTAAAATCTTGGCCTCTAGTTTATTCAAATTCCCTTGGTAGGTTCCTCCAAGTATAACACTTATACCTTCTTCTTTCACGGGGAGTTCCATGTATGCATAACCTTCACTAGGTAGGTGTAAAATCTCCCCTAAAATGACAGGATCCACACATATATCAATCCCTTTCACAGTTGAAGTCACTGACCCATTTCCATAAATAAGATTCTGATAAAACTCCCTAACAAGGTCAACAAAGGTGACTTCTTTGAGTGAACAGTAAAAGCTCCATCCCTGATTTTTGATCTTACTTGCTAAAGAAAATCCCTCACTTTCAAAGAACCGGAAGTCAATGTTTTTCCCGGTTTCTACTTTTCTATCTGAGAGAGGGTTCTTACTGGGGGTTTGAGAAGACTGTGAAGGACCTTGAACTGAAGCTGGAACGGGAGCAGAGGAGGACTGTGCCGCTTGCCTTTTCCTTCTGACACTTTCTTCAAGTTCCCGGACTGACTTTCTCCTTTGGAGAAGTTTCATTTTTGGTGCCATAACCTCTTCAATACCAGGCGAGGAGACTTGAGGAGCAAGTGAGAGAGTGGAGGAAGGATCACAAGAGAGTGATTTGAGGTTTTGGAGGAGAGAATGAGTGGATTTGAGAGGGACGGTGGAGTGCTAGGGCACGCTCCAACCGTGAAGAACAAGGGAAGAGGTCACAAAAGAACCTTTCCCCGAGTGGCGATTTGCGGTGGAGAGGAGGCGGGAGGAGTTCCACTAGCTCAAACCTTGGAAATGGAGCAAATGGGAGAAGGGAGAATGGATTTCGGAAGGAGGAAGATGAGTGTGAGGGTCGGCTCACGAACAGCAATTCAAAATATAAACCCTTCAGCCCGTTGGAAGTTGCTAGGAATTACAAGTTTGCCATTGAGTCGACTCATGAGTCGACTCATGAAGTTCAGAAAATCAGGAAAAATATGAATAAATTCCAGAAAAATTTGAAATTTGGGGAGAAGGAGTTTAGCTCTAAGATGAGTTTTTAGAATAAAAAACTTGAGCTTTTGGGACCAAGAAAGGTGTTGGAAATTGAGCTCTTAGGAAATTTTGACCATAAATCATTGGAATTTGAAAATTAATTCAGGCAAATGGATCAAGAATTCCTAGATTTCTCCTAATTTCATAGAATCTATCCTCACTAAGGGCCTTTGTAAAGATATCAGCTAATTGATTTTCAGTGCAAACATATTCAAGAATTATATTTTTGTTTTGAACATGTTCTCTTATGAAGTGATGTCTTATTTCAATATGTTTGGATCTTGAGTGTTGAATAGGATTTTTAGATAGATTTATGGCACTTGTGTTGTCACATCTTATTGGTGTTTCATTAAGTTTAATTCCAAAGTCTTCGAGTTGTTGCTTAATCCACAAGATTTGAGCACAACAAGGAAGACTTCACCCGGACTCCTACGGGAGCCGGGTTCCGCCTACAAGGAAGACTTCACCCGGACTCCTACGGGAGCCGGGTTCCGTCCGCAAGGAAGACTTCACCCGGACTCCTACGGGAGCCGGGTTCCGCCCGCAAGGAAGACTTCACCCGGACTCCTATGGGAGCCGGGTTCCGCCCGCAAGAAAGACTTCGCCCGGACTCCTACGGGAGCCAGATTTTGCCTACAAGGAAGACTTCACCCGGACTCCTACGGGAGCCGGGTTCCGCCCACAAGGAAGACTTCGTCCGGACTCCTACGGGAGCCGGGTTCCGCCTACAAGGAAGACTTCACCCGGACTCCTACGGGAGTCGGATTCCGCCTACAAGGAAGACTTCACCCGGACTCCTACGGGAGCCGGATTCCGCCTACAAGGAAGACTTCGCCCGGACTCCTACGGGAGCCGGGTTTCGCCTACAAGGAAGACTTCACCCGGACTCCTACGGGAGCCGGGTTCCGCCCGCAAGGAAGACTTCGCCCGGACTCCTACGGGAGCCGGGTTCCGCCCGCAAGGAAGACTTCGCCCGGACTCCTACGGGAGCCGGGTTCCGTCCGCAAGGAAGACTTCACCCGGACTCCTACGGAAGCCGGGTTCCCCCCGCAAGGAAGACTTCACCCGGACTCCTACGGGCGCCGGGTTCCGCCCGCAAGGAAGACTTCACCCGGACTCCTACGGGAGTCGGGTTCCGCCCACAAGGAAGACTTCGCCCGGACTCCTACGGGAGCCGGGTTCCGCCCGCAAGGAAGACTTCACCCGGACTCCTACGGGAGCCGGGTTCCGCCCACAAGGAAGACTTCGCCCGGACTCCTACGGGAGCCGGGTTCCGCCTACAAGGAAGACTTCCCCCGGACTCCTACGGGAGCCGGGTTCCGCCCACAAGGAAGACTTCACCCGGACTCCTACGGGAGCCGGGTTCCGCCCGCAAGGAAGACTTCACCCGGACTCCTACGGGAGCCGGGTTCCGCCTACAAGGAAGACTTCAGCCGAACTCCTACGAGAGTCAGGCTCCATCCACGACTTCTGCAGCAAGGGTTAATGGTGGCGAAACCTGGCCGGCTACAAGATCAGATGAAAGGAAAAAGCCCCCTCCCAATGATGTCAACATCAGGCAAGTCAGATGGCAAGAAAGGTTCGGCAGACAGCGATATTAGTGCAGTGCGCGGACGAGGTAACGCAAAATGCTCTTTTTGTTCAATTTTTGATATACACACTACAAAGCTAGGAAGGCCAAGGAAAGAAGGGCAAAACGACAAAAAGGAAGTAACTACATGATAAGACAGAAAGACAAAAAGAGCTCTAAGGAGGCCCTGCTCCCTCCGACCTAGAGTTATCTATTCCATCCCTCAACCAGGACTGCCTCAGATTCTCTATTTCTTCTTCTAGCTCTTCCCTCTTCCGCAGCGCGTCCTGGAGCGCCCGACGAAGTTGCTGGCTCTCGGCCTCCACTTCTCGACGCCTCTTCCTCAAAACTTCAGACTCCGCCTCCGCGTCTACGACGGCCCGCCGCTCAAGTGCCAGTTGGATTTTCACTTATTGCAGCTCGGCTGTCTTCTCCCCGAGGGAGACAGAAATCCCTTCAACAGTGCCTCTCAGGGCTTGGAGCTCTTCAGAATCTTGGGCGGAAGTAAGCTGCACCTTGTTAGCCAGCTGCCTCTGGAGACGAACGACTTCATCGACTGCCATCCAGAATCTCCCTTTATACTCTTCCACCTGCCAGCGCCAGCTAGCCCGCTGCACGTCGTGGCTCATCTCGGCGTCTTGAAGCTGCTTCTGAAGGTCGGAGACCTTCTGCGACCACTTCTGTTCATCATCGACCCGGGCCAAGAGCCGGGATGAATTTTCTTCCAGCTGGCCGATCTTCCTCTTCACAGCTGACAGTTCCACCTTAAGGGTGCTGATCCTGGCTTTTTGAGCCCAAATACGGTCGCTGGTGCTCTTCTTGCACTCCTCGAGTTCCTTTGCGAAGTTCGCCTTCCTCCGGCTGTAATCCATGATCGCCTTCACATGGAGACTCCGAAAGTGGGCGGCCTCAACGGCGGCTTCAGAATGGCCTTCTCTCGATTTGCGGAGCTCACCTTCCATCTTCTTCAACTTCTTCGTCAGGTGAAGGACCTCCTTTTTCAACCGCTGGATTGTCGATTTCAGCGGGACCCCCAGGGGCAAGGGGAGTGCTTCTGCAGGGCACTGCCATCGGAAGGCAAAAGCATCAGGGAACGACTCATTGCAAGGAAAAAAGAAAGAAAAAGAAGAGAAGGGGAAGGAAAAAGAGGTAAAGAGAAGAAGAGGAGAAAGGCAAGAAAAGATAAGATAAGATGAATACTCGCTGGATCCTGGGGGCTCAGACCGATGTTGAAAAGAAGCTGCTCCCTCAGAAGATTAGGAAGGGAAGGAGCGGGATAAGTTAGAAGCTTCTGGGCGGCCTAGAGGTCGTCCTCCCCCAGGCTGGGAGCCCGGCGGACAGAATCCCTCAGAGAGCCCCAAGGGGGCAGGCCCAGTTCCAGGGTCGGGCAGTGGACGAAGAGGTATTTTTCCTTCCAATTGTGGATCGAAGAAGGGGCGCCTTTCAGCAACCCCTTCTTACCGAACTGGGGGGAGAAGTACCATCAGTTCTTCGCCGAAGGATGACGTTTGAAGGTATAAAAATGCCTAAACAAGGAGAGAGACGGCTGAACCTTGACTACGTGGCAGAGGGAGAGAAACTCTATCAAAAACTAAAAGGAATTCGGGGCCACGGAAGTGAGGGAGATGTCCAAGAAATGGAAGAGGGCAGCGACAAAGGAAGGAAGCGGAAGCCGGAGTCCGGCACGAAACGCTTCCTGGTACAAACAAAAACGACCGGAAGGGGGAGTGCTGGCCCGATCAGAGGGGCCTGGTAGCTCCAGGTCGTACTCCGGAGGAACTCCATACTGAACCCTTATCAGAAGGAGTTCCTCCGAAGTCAAGAAACATAGAATAACGCTCGGTGCGAAAACCGGGCGAAGCCCAGCCCCAGACGCGGGTTCGTCCACAGAGATAGGGACCTGGGGGTTTGAAGCAGAAGAACTCTCAGAACTGCTGGGAGCAGAAGAGCCAGAGGATATTTTGAGTAGTTTCGAAGGGGAGATCTAAAGGACCCTAAAAAGATGGACCGAAAGGGGAACGAGAGGCCGAAGACTAACTCGGAGGGATGCACAAAAGTAATGACGAGAAAAGAAGCCCCTAGGCGGTGAGAGGAAGGTTGGCACTAACCTATATTACTCTGAGGGACGAAAAGCGGGAGGCGCCTACGGCTCGAGAAGACGCTCACTGAAGCAGGGCTCTCGAAGAGAAGACAGACACTAGTGAGAACTCAGGAACGGAGTAGGATGCCTAAAGGTGGGAGGACGGGTTTAAATAGACCCTGGGATCCGACGCCATAATGATCGCGAATCTCCCAGGCCAGTCCGCATCCGACACGTGTCCCACTCCCCCTGACAGACGGCTAAAAGCGGCTGACGGTTGGCAGGATCATAATTGCACCGTACTTAGGCCAGTGTACCTGCGGGAATTTCGAAGCGTCCCCTCGTATCGCTCCAATTCGAAAAGACTCCGGCACGCGCACATTTAATGCCAAAATATCTGGAGGCGGCAGTGTGCAGGATTCGAAGAGACGGTTTCGGCTGTGCCCATCTCTCTCTCTGTACTTTCTTCGTTTGAAATTCAAACTCGGAAGTAGGGGGACTGGTGTTGGGTATAAAATACCCACAGTCGAAGTCCTCAGTGGAATCGACTACATGACAACTCCGCCCGGACTCCTACGGGAGCCGGGCTCCGTCACCGACAACTCCAACAGCTACGAGCAGACTTCGTCCGGACTCCTACGGGAGCCGGGCTCCGCCGCCGACATCGACTACAGGACAGCTCCGCCCGGACTCCTACGGGAGCCGGGCTCCGTCCTCAGCATCAACCGCTAGTAGGCCTCGTCCGGACTCCTACGGGAGCCGGACCTCCCCTCTGACTTTAATTACAGGGAGACTTCGCCCGAACTTTTATGGGAGCCGGGCTTCATCCTCGACGCCAACAACTTCAGCCGCGAGCAGACTTCGTCCAGACTCCTACGGGAGCCGGGCTCCACCACCGACATCGACTACAGGACAGTTTCGCCCGGACTCCTACAGGAGCCGGGCTCCGTCCTCAGCATCAACCGCTGGTAGGCCTCGTCCGGACTCCTACGGGAGCCGGACCTCCCCTCTGACTTTAATTACAGGGAGACTTCGTCTGGACTCTTATGGGAGCCGGGCTTCATCCTCGACGCCAACAACTTCAGCCGCAAGCAGACTCCGCCCGGACTCCTACGGGAGCCGGGCTCCGCCGCCGACATCGACTACAGGACAGCTCCGCCCGGACTCCTACGGGAGCCGGGCTCCGTCCTCAGCGTCAACTGCTGGTAAGCCCCGTCCGGACCCCTATGGGAGCCGGACTTCTCCTTTAACCTTGATTGCAGGAAAACTTCGCCCGGACTCTTATGGGAGCCGGGCTTCATCCTCGACGCCAACAACTTCAGCCGCAAGCAGACTTCGTCCAGACTCCTACGGGAGTCGGGCTCCGTCGCCGACATCGACTACAGGACAGCTCCGTCCGGACTCCTACGGGAGCCGGGCTCCGTCCTCAGCATCAACCGCCGGTAGGCCTTGTCCGGACTCCTACGGGAGCCGGACCTCCCCTCTGACTTTAATTGCAGGGAGACTCCGCCCGGACTCTTATGGGAGCCGGGCTTCATCCTCGACGCCAACAACTTTAGCCGCAAGCAGACTCCGTCCGGACTCCTATGGGAGCCGGGCTCCGCCGCCGACATCGACTACAGGACAGCTCCGCTCGGACTCCTACGGGAGCCGGGCTCCATCCTCAGCGTCAACTGCTGGTAAGCCCCGTCCGGACTCCTACGGGAGCCGGACTTCGCCTTTAACCTTGACTGCAGGAAAACTTCGTCCGGACTCCTACGGGAGCCGAGCTTCATCCTCGACTCCAACGGCTGCAAGACAGACTGCATCCGGACTCCTACGGGAGCCGGACGGACTCCTACGGGAGTCGGACTCCGCCGATAACTTCAGCAGCGAGCAGACTTCGCCCGGACTTCCACGGGAGTCGGGCTCCGTCCTCAACGTTAACTGCTGGTAAGCCTTGTCCGGACTCCGACGGGAGCCGGACTTCGTCTTTAACCTTGATTGCAGGAAGACTTCGCCCGGACTCCTGTGGGAGCCGGGCTCCGTCCTCGATTCCAACGGCTGCAGACAGTCTTCGTCCGGACCTCTACGGTGGTCGGACTCCGACCACTGCCGAACTTCAGCCGACAGATCAGCACTCCCAGGCCACAGACACGGCCATGATTCTGCTACATTTCCTGCGGCGGATTCCGCGCAGCTCCACCACTCCCTGACAGGCCGCAGTAACGATCGCAGCACTGCTCCACTCCCTATGACGGATCCCACGCGGCTCCATTACTACCTGACCAGCCATGATAAACGGCCACGATCCTGCTCCACCTCCTGCAACGGATACTGCGCGATTCTCCCATCCACTGGCAAGTCACGACGACAAACGCCGCCCCACTTCACGCGGCAGACTCCACGTGGCACGCCCCAGCGATAGCCACGGGTCCGTTCCACTATACTTCGCAGCAAACTCCGTCTGACCCTGGGCAGTCCACTGCCAGATGGTTACAAACGTCGCCATCAATCCGTTGCTTCCTCCGCCTATAAAAGGGGGATCCAGATACGTTATTCGATAAGCTCATTTCTTATTTCAAAACTCTGCTAAATTCTCCGTTCGAGCACTCCATTCTTGTTGAGGCAGAGAACTGACTTGAGCGTCGGAGGGTCTTGCCGGAGCAACCCCACCTCCGGTTTAGACTTTCTTTGCAGGTCCCGACGGCGACCGCGACTTCCCCGACTCCAGCTTCTCCGGCGCAAGTAGATTTTTGCACCAACACTGCTCAACTTTTTCTTTCTCTAATTTTCAATGATGAAACTGCTCCTTCCTCCATAGAACAAAAAAAAAAAATAGTATCATTACTTTCTGATGTCTTGTATGACTTTCTGTGAATATATATGACGTCTTAAATAATATATATGACTTTCTATATCTTTATGATATTCTGAATAATATATATAATTTTTTATAAATATATATAATATTTTGAACAATATATATGATTTTCTGTATTTTTATGACATCTTGAATAATATATATGACTTTCTGATGCTTGTATAATTTTTTGTAAATATATATGATATTATGAATAATTTATATGACGTTCGATGAATATATATGACATTCTGAATAATATACATGACTTTCTAATACCTTATATGACTTTCTAATATCTTATATGACTTCCTATGAATATATATGATATCCTAAATAATATATATAACTTCCTATAAATGTATATGATATCGTGAACAATATATATGGCTTTCTAATGCCTTATATAATTTTCTGTCAATATATATGATATCGTAAATAATATATATGACTTTTTGTGAATGTATATGACATCATTAACAATATATATGATTTTTTGCATCTTTATATGATATACTGTTAGTTATTATAATCAACAAGAAGTCATATAAGACATCAGAAAGGTATATATATTGTTCATGATATCATATATATTCACTGAAAGTCATATAAGGTATTAGAAAGCTATATATATTGTTTAAGATATCATATATATTCATAGAAAGTCATACAAGATATTAGGGAGGATACATATTGTTCAGAATATCATATATATTATTTATGATGTCATATATATTCACATAAAGTCATATAAGATATTATGAAGCCATATATATTGTTTAGGATGTTATATATATTCATATATATTGTTCGAGATGTCATACATATTCACAAGAAATCATACAAGATATTAAGAAGTCATATATATTCACAGAAAGTTATATAAGGCATCAGAAAGTCATATATATTGTTTAGAATATCATATATATTTATAGGAAGTTATACAGGAAGTAATAATATTATTATTTCTTTATTTACAGAGAGAAAGATATTTTTGTCATTGAAAATTAAAGAAAAAAAGCTGAGCGGCATGAAATGTCTATTCCTCCATTAATTATACTATGTGCTCTAATATGATTTGATGGTGTGCTTCATGTTAATTTTATTGCATCGTATTCGGTGCATAAAGAATTATTCTTTTAGATTGCGTTTGGTGCATCGCTAGGTAATTTTGGAAGATAATGTAGATTGACTTTAGGATAGATTGCCACCATTAGATTATCAATAATTTTGATTACTGTGTTTGGTATACACAGATAATGTTGCAATAAATTTTTAAAAATTTTGATTAACATGCTTGATATGACAATCAGATTATCGATAATATGAAATCAAAATTTCAAAATATCCTTAATAATTTTGCCCTAATGGTCTTTTTTTCTTGATGAGAAGTAATGGGAGTGATGTGGGTGTAGTGATGGTACGGAGAAATGATGGATCTAAGAGTGTGGGGAACTGCGGGCACTGGAAAGTGGAGAGGGGGTGGGCTTGTGTGGAGCTATGAGGGTAATGGGGACGGGTGTGGAGGAGCTATGGGTGGTGGTGGGGGGCAAGGGCAGAGAAGCCACGGGCCAAGGGTGCATGTGGAGAGGAGTGGAGAGGAGGGTTGGACAATAAATTTTGTGTGATTTTTTTAAGAGATAATTTTATCTAAAATTTTTATTATAATATTATCAAAAAAAATAATAATCTAAATAACTATTTTTTTAAGATAATTCAGATTATCTCTCATAAAATAATTTAGATTATAAAGATAATCTCAACCATCATTCAAAAAATATATTAAATATAATAATTCAGATTATCATACTGACTACCAAAGGCATTCTCCTTCTTCTCCTTCTACTTTTGTTCAAGGTTAAGGTTAAGCCGTTGTGCCCCTTTTCGAGAAAAATAATCAGACCGAACCTAACCAACTCGGTCCATGACGTGACCCATTTGCAGGCCTAACCAAACAACAGTGTCGTCCGAGGTCTCGGTTTCTCTCTGTTTCAGCTCCCTGCTGACATCACCGATATCTGGGTCGCCAAAATCGCTCCTCCATGCACATGTTGGTCACTAAAATCGCGCGGCCGGAAACTCGGAGGCCACGAAACCGGGTCTCGACAAGCTCCCCGCCCGTCCTCCACAGCAGCGGTGGGCAACCGGAGCTAGGGTTTCGACGAAGATAGCGGTCATGGATAGCGCCCTCGTGAGTGCCGCCTCTATCGCGGATCAGAAGCAAAAGATCGAACAGTACAAGCTCATTCTCGCCTCCGTCCTCTCTTCCGCTCCCACCGACGTCTCTCAGGCCAAGCGCTTCATCGATCACAGTATTTTCCCCTCTCAATCCTCCTAGATTAGCGTTTTGTTCTCCTTTTCTTCTTCTATGTGGTTTTGATCTGTTTCTTCCCTATTTGTTGCGTGGTAGTGATCTCGGACGCCGTTCCTTTGGTGGTCTCGAGGCAGTTGCTTCAGACATTCGCGCAGGAGCTGGGAAAGCTGGAGCCCGACACCCAGAAGGAGATTGCCCACTATGCCCTAGCTCAGATCCAGCCCAGGGCTGTATCTTTCGAAGAACAGGTCTTTCCCTTTAATGTCGTTATTCTTTTCCCTGATATTTTTCGTTAACTCCGGGCTCTTTAAAGCTAGAATGGGGCACTCTGGAAGGGGTAAAAAGTCGTGATTAAATTGAGATTGGTAACCTCGTGTGTGGTAATTAGGTATCATGCTGGAATTCTCGTGAAACATGGGTTCCCATACCCGCGGCCCCCGCCCCTCCCGGCGGAACTTCCATTTAAAGTTTTATGTCAGCATTTTAGCGGTGAAGTTTCTCTATTCGTGCGTGCAAGCGGATGAGAGATACGCACATATTCAGTATGAAGTTTATAAATGGTGAAACCTTGAACATGAACTGCATTGTGGCCCTTGGTGGTGTAACTCAATCTTATTAGTATATTTGTAAGGTTTGATGTTGGATCAGATTTTCAAATGTACGGCTGAGTCCATGAGAAGCCATCTAAGGGTATTGCTTTGGAAGAAAAAAGCATAAATCTGATCCATCAAAGCAACTCTTTTGAACAGCTCTGTAGGAATGTCCAACCCTTGCCCTTCTTGTATTAGGCTCCTTTATCTGCATCTATGATCCTAAGGAATATGATTATTAGGTATGGTTGCCTCCTATCAAAGAAAAGGAGAGAGACCTATTTGAAGGGTCTCAAATGACATCGTAGCACAAATTTAAAGGTCTTAGATTTTAGGGGTCTTTTTTTTTTTAATTGCTTTTCTTTTTTCACTCTAGGGGTTTCAAAATTGTGGGACTGGTTAGGAACTTATAGCAAGAAATTTAATTGGGTTCCTAGTTTGTTTATTTGTGGGTTCATGGAATAATATGATAATTGGGCCTGTTTTTATTAATAGTTTCAATATTCATATATACCTGCTTTTGGAACTCGAACCTGCACCCACTTCCCAACCATTCTCTGATTTCATGTTCTTATTTCTGCTTCTATTTTTATGTATGTGATTCAGTGCCTGCATTTGCACCCACTTGCTATTCTGGCAAGTATGGCTCTATGATATAACATTTCCTTTATAATGTAGAAAGATTAAGAGATGACTATTTGTTAAGATATAGTTTAGAATTTCTCCCACCCTCATTCTCCTCTCTATCCATTTATATTTTGTCATTTCTTTAGAATACATGTTTCTTGATCATACTTTTCTGACTTAATTATTTATTCTATTTTTCTGTATCTTTTTTCACTCTTGGCTTAAGAGGGCTGTTGCTCAACGTCATTCCTCTCATATCAAAGTATAATTCTTATTATTAACTATCTGCTCATCCAAATGCTTATTTTGTTGATATTGCATTTAGGGTACTTAATTGTTGAATGGGATTTCAAGATGCCCTTTTCTTCTCTTTTCCTGGGCTTTCCCAGGTCATCTTTTCTATTCCTATTGACAATTGCTTCAATTGAAACTATATTAATTCAATATTTGAGCTTATTTTAGTCATATGGGAAATGATCAATATTCACCCCAGTAGGTTTGAATTGGTTAAGTGACATAGCTGAGAATATTTCATGGTTGTCAGTAGAGGTGGCAATGAGTTGGGCCAATGTGGGTCCATGTCAGGCTTGCCTTGTTCGCAATTGGCACAAGCTTGAGTAAAAGCCTTGGCCTAATAAGTGCCCAAGAACAGCCTAAATATTCGAGTGCTATATTGAACTCCTAATCCAGCTCGAATCCTCCTACTCGAGGGGAAAATAAGGTATTCAAAATAGCCATGCTGACAAATATAGACCATGTGTCATGAGAAGAAAATAAAGAAATGATTCAGAATCAAGTGCTTAATCCTTAAAACCAATAAGAAACACTTAACTTTGCTTTGATCAATGCTCTGATTGTTTTTTCTTGAGATTGTGAGAAAAATGAGAAGAAAGAGGGGAAGAAGAACAGAAAAGAAGCAAATTGGAATGGTGAACACATTTCAAGTGTAAATTAAATTGAATTTCATGTATTAACTTCTTGACTATGATAGTTCTTTAGGTGTGCTATGCTGCAGAATATTTCCTCCTCTTTTAAGTGTGATATGTGGCTGACGTGTGTTGGGATACAATAAAATTGCTAAGTAACTTCAAATAAATGAGCTAATTATGTAGTTAATCTCTACTAAGTGAGGATGCATGACTGAAATTTATATGTTGACATTTAGTTTTTGGTCGGAGGACATTTGAACCAGCACAAGTAATGAGTCATGCACTTGGGTCAAGCCTAACTTGAATAAAATTTAGGCTATCTATTACAAACATAACTCAATTAATAATCTTTTGTTGTTCCATTCCATGAAATGTCAACCCCAAATTGTCAATTGTTCTGACCTTGCACCTCAATCGCATCCAAAACTGACACCTCAACTACTGCTATCCTCCCAAGCCCAAGTATTGGCATATCTAAGGAAAGAACATTATACATGTCTCCATCAAGTTTGTTATGTGTCCAAGCTCCACATGCTTATTCTCTTTTGATGCCTCATTCTCTTGTCTAGCCTCTACAAATAGAGGTGGCAATCAGGTCGGGTTAGGCCAGATAGAGGTCAGGTTGGATATTGGATAAGTCAAGAATCTATCAATCTGAACCTAACTTGTTTATTAAATGGGTTAAAAATCTAGATTTGAACTCGACTATTTCATTAAACAGTAATCCAAGCTAACCTACAATAGGTTGAATCAAGCTAAACAAGTTAAGCATTGCCACCCCTATCTATGAGAAATGACTTGTACAAGAACTCACTTGTAGAGGCATCACTGTATTATACACCTTGCAGTTGTCAATTGAATTAGTTGGCGATAAATTGAAATAGGTTGCCCTTTTCCAAAAGATATCAGACCATTCTGCCGTCACCATGGGCATTAGCTACTTCTGAAAACTCTTTGACAATCAAAATTTTATGCTTAGGTAGGGCTAAAGACAGCCATTTATGCCTGGTAGGTGTACTTTCAATCATGCAGGCCAATCTACGTATGATTTGTAGGGATGGGAGAACCAATATGCAAGATATGATCTTCCATTAGCAGAGCCAATGATGGATCCGAGGTTCATCTCTTAAAAGGAAATTATGCAGATAGGATGGAAAACATAATTTAGAAGTGCATTACTTTTATTTTTATAAATAAATGTTGAAATAAGTTGTGAAATCAGTTACCTGAAAACATGGTTGCTTGGAGCATTATGTGTTACTCCAACTCATCAAATCATGATGTTGTTTTCATTATGTGTATGTTTGACTTGTCCAATGATATAGCTGATTCAAACATAATATTTAACAAAGATTGTCTATTTTACAGAATTAAGAGCAATTGGTTTGCCTAATTATTCATTATATGCAGAGACCCTAACATACGTTAATGTGCATATGTAAGATATGTATATGTCTGTGTCAGCTTGATTAAATTTTCCTGTGTTGGATTCTTGAGGATGCTAACACTTGACACTACTGTCATGTGTCCATGTAACATTGTCTGAATTTATGAGATGTCTAGAGTGGTTTTAATACCAGCTTTAATCATTATTCTTGATCTTTTAAGTATTTAACAACTCTGAAAGATGACAATCTTTTAAATTTGATTGAAATGATAAGTCAAAAGCTGCTTTGGAAAAATGATGACATTTTGCTATGGATGAAGTACCAAATTATGGAGAATGTCCCACAACATTTAGTTTAAACATGGTTTTAGTGGGTTGTATAAACTTTGGATTACTATTCTCTTGCATAAAGTTAATCTTTATGGTTATCGACACTTAAATCCTGCATCTTTTTTAATCCCAAAACATTATGAGGTTTTTATACAGTCTAGCCTTCTGGATAGCATTGAAATTAAAATAGCTTGAACATGTGATGGAGAATGCAATTAATGGAGTCAATATATGTCTTATGATAATCTTGCTCACATGTCTTAAATTGCAAAAACTTATGTACTGGAAATAATCTCAGGTGGTAGTCATCAGAGAAAAACTAGCTGAATTGTATGAATCCGAACAACAATGGTCAAAAGCAGCACAAATGCTTAGTGGAATTGATCTAGATTCAGGAATGAGGTGGGTATTTTGCTTATTCACTTATATTGCCTGTGTAACATATGGACATGGGATTTGTTTTAAGAAAGTTCATTTAATTGAGATTATTCTCTCAGAATGGTTGATGATACATACAAGCTGTCCAAGTGTGTCCAAATTGCTCGTCTTTATCTTGAGGTTTGTCTTTTACATGTTTGTGCATAATTTTAAATGAATATTGCCATAGAATACAATTTTGGATTACCAGTATATTTTTCTTTCATTTGTCAGGATGATGATGCTGTAAATGCAGAGGCTTTTATCAACAAAGCTTCTTTTTTGGTTAGCAGTAGTAAGCATGAGGTCCTAAATTTACAATACAAGGTGAAAACATTTGTGCTGAGAGCGGCTAGGGTTCGTTTATGTGAAATGGCAGATTATACGTGCAGTTTTTGATGTCTATATTTTGTCATGTTTTAAAAGGTTTGCTATGCAAGGATATTAGATTTAAAGAGAAAGTTTCTGGAAGCTGCACTGCGTTATTATCAGATATCTCAGATTGAAAAGCGTCAAATTGGTGATGAGTAAGTGTATTAAATTTTGCCTGTAGATAACCCATTAAATACTGGTATTAATGTGAAATTTTTTCATTTTATTCATAAAAAAATTCAACTTCCCTTTCCTAAATGTAATGATTTAATGATTATTTATTTTATATTTTCAAAATATTTGTTACAATTTATTTCTAAAAAATTTTGATTTCAGCTACCATCACTATCTTATTTGTGTGCTTCTATTCTCTTGATCTATCACACTTTTATAGTTTCTCAGGTCTCTGATACTTCCCGTCTATCTCCAGAAAATTTTGTGAAACCTTCTTAAGCTGTGAAGATCACATGCAAAGTTCATGGCACATTTGCACAGATGTTTGAGTTTTATATCCATGGACTTCTTGATATAAACTTGCATCAATAAGTTTTAAATTTTATTAAGGCTTGACAAATTGTTGTTTGAACAAGGCTGTACCAGATAAATATCATTAACCCTATATTTTGATCATTCACGTATACTAGAGTTCACTGTTGGTAACTTTGATGCTTCTGTTCATATATCTTCAAGCATCTCTGCGTTTTAACCTCATTGGGAAATCATTTCATGAACGCTTATGCATTTGTATGCCAAATTGTTGAATCTCAGGGAAATTGATGAGGATGCACTGGAACAAGCTCTCAGTGCTGCTGTGACCTGCACAATATTGGCTGCTGCTGGTCCCCAACGCTCTCGTGTTCTTGCTACCTTGTACAAGGTATTAATGCTACCTTTATGTGGAACTAGAATGACCTTTACAAATTCAGTTTAAAAATCTTACTAGTGGCAAATCAATCTACTTTTAGTGACTAAACCGTTTGTTTGAATTTAAAACATTACTTCTACAGATTCTTTATTTGTATAACAAATCACATCAAATTTCAGTATGCCCAAATGTGGTATTCCAATGCAGTCCCCTGACCGTGTTGCGTTTCCTATATGCAGTTATTATATGTGGTTGTGCGGCTTATCGGCCAAAGTTTTTAAGCTTTCATGCAAATAAAATCAAAGGAAGGCCATTGGGGATATATATATATGTATGTATATATATATGTGTGTGTGTGTATAGATATATATGTATAAATATGTGTATATATATATATATGTATACATATATATATATGTATATATACATATATACACATATATACACACATATACATATATATACACATATATACACACATATACAGACACACACACACACACATATATATATATATATATGTATATGTATATATATATGTGTGTGTATATATATATATGTATATGTATGTATATTGTGGAAGAATAATGATACAATGTATGGCAATATCTGTAGGAAAGCATATGAAATGTAGTGAAAGAGGTTGGCCTTCGGATAGGAGCCTTTAGTTTGGTCTTGTGGGGCTTGAGGAAAAGGCCTCTAAAGATAAATAATGAGCCATTCAATGCTGTCATGATCAAGGAAGGTGGAATTGAAACTGGGACTTGTACCGGCCGGTTGGTGGTACGAGTCAGTACGGATCTGTACCGGTCAGGACCGGCGCAAACCAACACATAGGAGAAGGGAATTGAGGAGGAAAAGAGAGAAAGAGGGGAGGGGGAGGAAGAGGTTGGCTGGAGGAGCTGCTGGCGATGGCCATAAGTGTGCTGTAGGCATATTTGGAGGGCCACCAAGGCCTCTGCTTCCTTCGCCAATTCTTGGCCAAGAGAGAGATAGAGAGATGGGGGAGGAAAAGAAAAGAAGGGAGGGGAAGTCGTCAAAGGGCCTCTGGCTGGCCGTTGTGGCTATCGAATGGCGCAATCGCGGCCTGCGGCGTAGTGGGTGTGAAACATGGACGATTGCTTCTGTTTCATAGGATTTTTTAAAAAAATTTCAACCACAATGAAGTCTATTGCTGGCTTCACTATTCATCATTGTTTGTAAAAAAAGTGATGAGTGAATAGGGGTGGTCGCCTTTGTTTCGTGATTGTGGCTCCGCCCATGCATTTTCCATCGTCCGATGGCCATGGTGGTCACCCGATGCCCTCCAACAGCCTCTCCATCAACTGTATCTCTCTTTGGTATCGTCGCTCTCTCTTTCTCTTTTTCTCTCTCGATTAAATGTCCTATTGGGTGATACTAAGCTTCGACGGCCTTAATGGGCCATCGTCGGCCTCAGTGGGCCATCATCGACCTCTGGCAGTGTTGTCCCCTCTTTCCCTTCGCTCTTCTCTCTATCTCTTCCTCTCTTTCCCTCTCTCTCTTCCTTCGGTTTTCCGATTTGTCTGGCCGAACCATCTTGGTTTGCTGCCGGTTCGGCTCGGAATGCCCGGAACTGTCCGGTTCGGGATGGTTTGGCAAACTCTGGTCATGAGATATATATTTCGTGAATATTGAAAAAGTTTTCTTTTTCTTTTTCATTTCAATTGATAGATTTTAGGAGAACCAATGAACAAACCAAGGATATACTGTTTTTTTCTTTCACAATGTTGCAATTATTGATTGTTGCAAATATTAAATTTTTTTTCTTTTCTTTTCCTTAAGAAAAGTCCTAAAAGGACTCAAACTTTTGGCAGGACCATGACCTCTTACTCATTAAAGGGGAATAACTGCTTGTAGTAGGGAAAATATGGTGGTTTCTTTCATAGAAAAGAGAACAAAAAGTGGCCGAGTTAGGCAGTACTCCTGTCCCTGCTTATTTAATTTATTTTGTCTCTCGTCTCCTAGTTCTTATTTCCTTTCTCTCTCTTCATTTCCTCGTTCTGTTTTCTTCTCTTGATTATCCTTTTTGTATTTCCATGGACTCAATTGCTTGCTGTTGTCACCAATTCTAGGTAGTCAGATGAACCAATATCTGATTGAAATACCAGTCAGAAGAACATCCTTGCACGGGCATGGTACCTATATGTAGCCTCTAAGTTTGCTTAGATCTTCTCACTACATGGTGCCATCATGTTTGAACTTGTCTTAACAGGTGCTCATGGGTGACTTGGTTTGACCATTTCCTCCTTTCTCTTTGGTTTTTTGAATTTTTTGTTGTTGTTGTGATGAGGGAACGGCACCAACAGGAATTTTATGATAGAATTTGGGTTGGTATTCTTTTGATTCATCTAAAAGTTGGACAGCATGGAAGACTTCCACTCTTCATCATGGAAAAATTTTTCTCAGTTCACTGTTGATTGTTTCTGCAGAGATCAACAGAATCTGGAAGCTTCCTTTCTTTAGTTTACATATCCTCCACTATTGGGATGTGGGTGAATTACTGAATGTTAACTGGTTAAGCATCCTAATGGGGTCCATAACTTGCCAGTGGGTATGAGAACTGGCAATAGCTAATCTTGATGTTTGTCTAGGGTTTTAGTTATGGAGACAAATGTTGATGTCATTCTCTTTTGGAGGTTTGAGGAGTCTTCTTTTTGAATGCATTTTATGTCAAGGCCACCATATGAAAATTCAGATGGGTTAATGTTTTGTTATGAAACTGAAGCTGCCTTTGTTTGACATTTACTTTCCTTTGGCAAGTTTGTAGCTGAGCTCAAGGAATCACATACTTTTGCTTAGACTAATTCTGATCTGTTACTATTCTTGATCATTTCATGCGGTCTTGGTATGTGGGCTGATAACATTCTTCATGAGTTATTGACATGTTGAATGACTATAATATCATTTGACATGTTATATTCTTTATATTTAGGTTATGAATCATGATTGAGGTTCTCAGAACTTCAAGCTGAAATAAATCTTCCAGTCTTAGCTGGAACCCAATCCAAAGACAGGGTGGGTGTTTTGGGATTTGGGCTGAAAGTAACTTACAGGCCACATATTATGTCATATAGGTTGTTTATTTTATCTTCTTGCATCATTTCTTCATATGTTTAAATTTTGGGGAGCATTTCTTTCAGTTAAATGCATTTTTTGTTGCAAGTTTTTAGTACATTTGTTGGCACCATGTTACACTCCAAAGAGTCTTAACAGGGTTGGGGATCCAACAACTCAAATATCACAGAGGTTTCTATTGTCATATGTTAGAATGCTAATGATGTAACATACTATGAACATGCTTTTGATTATTTTGTTTTTAAAAAATGTCTTTTCAACATAAAAGTAAGGAAAAAAAAATCATCGACAGACTATAAGCAAGATGATGCTTTTTGACATGCTGTGTCATTTGCTATCTTGATTGATTTATTTTTCTTCACTTTTTAATTTTATTCATACTTGTACTTGAAACTTTTGATTTTTTTAAATAATTTTTGTCCTGAACATCCTGCCAAAACGGAATCTCGTATAGTCTTGCTGAAGCTGAAGCTGAAGCTGACAGAAAGTTTCCAATTGACTTTTTTCTTTTTCCTCAGAGTGATTCATTTTCACTGGTGTTACATTTCAATCCTGGCCATCAACTTTCAGCTTTCTTATTTGGGCCCAGGAAACACCTGTTTTAGCAGTGTTCATTTCTTGTATGAGCATGTTAAACTGATTAAATATTTATGGAAAAAAGAATACAATCTACATGATCTAACACTATAGTAAATGATAAACAAAGATAGCCTCATCAGGTACATGGCTGACGAAATGCATTTTGAAGTTTGGAGCATGTTAGGAACCCATAAAATAATATTTATATACAAAAGTCATTCAGTAGCCTTTTATATTGATTCTTCCCTGTGAATTTTAAATGCTGAACTCCAATCTATGTATATGTATTTATGCTGTGCCTGAAACTGCTTACCTTGTGAAAGTTCTGTCATGAACAAGCATATATTATTTGTAAGCTTCCGACATGCATTTATGAAGTTTTCGACATGCATTTACTTACTCTATTTTCAAAATATTCGGATTGCTGAAAATTGATGTTGTGTTTATCATTCATTATTAGGATGAAAGGTGCTCAAAGTTGAAGATTTACCCGATATTGCAGAAGGTATTCATTTTAACCCCTTTTTTCAGATTTGAGGCCTTCCATGTGGCAAGATGACTTACATTTTTGCTATTCCTCATTTTCTTGGACAAGGTTTGATCATACGAATGCTTTCAGGTCTATCTTGAAAGAATTTTGAGAAAACCAGAGATTGATGCATTTGCTGAGGAATTGAAACCACACCAGGTAACCTTGTCTGCCTTTTCTTGATTTTTCACTTTTTACTCTCTGCCATATCCTTGATAGTCTAATCCATATACACTTTTATCCATTTGTTTCAAACAGAAAGCTCTTTTGCCAGATAATTTCACTGTGCTGGATCGTGCAATGATTGAGCATAATCTCCTGAGTGCAAGCAAACTCTATACAAACATAAGGTTGGGGGAAAACATAAAATTTCTTCGGATGTCCCTTCTACTACACCAGTTATAATTCATAATTAATTTGATTTTTTTTTGCACTGAAACAGTTTTGAAGAACTAGGAACCTTATTGGGTATTCCTCCTCAAAAGGTACCCCCTTGATTGATTTAATCCTGATTACACGACTTGCCATGCAGAGTAGGGGTATTGAAGAGCTGTTGATTGACTAAATGTTCATCTTTGTATTTTAGATTATTCTCATCTGTACCATGACTACATAATAGTTTTTCATATGAGCCATTTTGCATATAATTATACACCATTATTCATGCATTTTGCAATATATGTCATTCTTTTCTGTTTTTGTTATTACTCTTCTTTTGTAAATAATTTGTCTTTTAATTGCTGTGTATTTGTTTGATGTTAAAATAGTTCCAAACCTGTCTAAATATGATACAGCATAAGCAGTGGATCTTTTATATTTTTTTCAGTTGTTCAAGAGATTGGTGGGGCTGAAGTCATATAATATATGATACAGCATAACCCACAGTCTTCTATATTTTTTAGTTGCCCAAGAGACTAGTGGGGCTGAAGTCCTATAAAAAGGTATTCTCATTGTACATACACCTAGTTTACCAAGTTGGTGAAGTGGTTCTGCAAGAGATTAGTACTCTGGTCTGGTCGAACCTAACTGGTCTTGGATGTTATATGCTCTTCAGATCAGTTGTCATCTGAGGTTCTCTCTTTCTACAACCATCAACAGCCTGATTTTGCACCTGAAAACTTGAGAAACTATAACTGAATCATGGTCTGTGAACTAATTACTCCAGTATACTGCAAAGAATTTTGCAGGCAATTTCATGCTTTTTTCTGGATGTGTAACGAGCCTAATAGCTATTGTAGAATCACCTGAAAATCATGCTTTTGTAGCTAAAGGGACTAATTCATCATGGAGGAAAGCCTGACTCATATCGCTTAGATTTCTGCAATTGTTCATGATCATGACAGCACTCTGACAAGTTTGATCAGCATGTTTGCCATCTTTTTAAAAGGTGGATTTTTTATGTTGCCCTCTTCAAACCCTTAGAGATTTTGTTCATGTTTAATTCATAATATGTTTTTGGGCAACAATGCATATTGCTTCTATAAACTGGTCTCATTGTTCTTGTGCTAACCTCTGTTGCTGTTTCAAAAGTACTAGTGGCAAAGAAAATGTGTTATTGACTGAACTATTTAGGTCTTTATATTCATTCCAAAAGTTGCCTTATTTCTTCTGGTCTAAATGAGTCACCTCTAATTTGTAGTTTCAACTTTCTCTTGCCTATTCCACCATTTTGCTTCAAAAAAGAAAAAAAAACCCTGCTTTTGCCTAGTTCGTTCTCCTGCAGCGAACAAAATAAGTCATAAAGTGTTGACTCTTGATCCCTACATCAGGAAAATTTATCAATCCCTAAACATATTGTAAATCATGTAATTCAAACTAAGATGAGATTTATCCTTTTTATCCTCCATTTGGCCGGCATTTGAGATATTTGACCAGATAAATGCTAATTTTGTTATTGGATATGTTAAACTATTGACTTGACCATGCATGCAAGTTTATTAATATGAAAACATGGAAAACAGACAAAATGTAATAGATATGATATTACAATATGTAATTCATGATGCATGAACGGGGGTATCAGGGAATGCTTCTCTTCCTACTTTCTGTTAAGAAAGTACGAATTGAAAATTCAAAAATAGTAACATATAAACTAAAAACATATTGTTGGCACAAGTGAAATAAGTTTTGTGCTTTTCACGTTGAGGTTTGAATCCTAATTCCATGGTCCCCAGTCTTCCATTCACAGTTGAAGTAATTCCTGTTGTGTGCACAAAGCATTGTACAATGGGGGCTGATATTTGATCATCAAGATATGAGTAATGTTGTTTACATGATGAAGCAATTCCCACAAAAGGAGGACAAACCACGGTTTGATTTGAATCATCCATGTAGGTGGTAATCATCAAGGAACCAAGTATTGAATAAGAAAAGGTAGATCGGATGGGGGAAAGCTCAATCACATTGATTTGACAAGGGGTTTTTTTCTTTGTGATCATGATGACACATAATTCAAGTATATGCTTAGCGAGCAACTTATGATTTGTTGCCATGTTATTTATGTGAACAAAAACGGGCATACGTATTTAAATTCCAAATGGGCATTTTTAATAAAAAAATCACATAAGACAAATTTTTGTATTTTCTGATATCCTTTCACAGTTGTATGTGGAATTGTTAATAAAATGCCTTTGATTACTTCTTTCTGTTTCTCCACACTTTTTTTCTTTAGGTTTTATACCAAGAAAAATTATTATCATTTTTGTGATAGAAAGAGAAGTTTATCACTGTCCTAATTCTCAAATATGCCCCCATTCTTCCCAGTTTTCTATGAAAAATGTTTAGAAATCCAAGCAATCTGTCTTGTATAAAGGATGCGTGTGGACAAATTTGTCCAGTTTATGAAATTGAGCAACATTAATAAATCATCGGTATCAAGTCACCATATATAGCATAAAATATGCAAAGGCTAGTCATCCATGAAGAATGGAACAAAATCTGGACTTGACCAAGTGATACATTGGCTAACTGTCAGGTTAGTCCCTATTTACACCATGTATTTTTCATGCATAGGCCCATGGGCTGGTCAGGTTCAAAGTATGTGAATAATGTGCCAAATTCATAATTGGGGGGAACTGATTAAGGCTAGTTAAAGGTTGTTAGACGGTTATGAGCGAGTGGGCAAGTGGTTGTAACCGTGATTTAATGGTATTTAAGGGTTGATGTAACTATGAAGCAAAAGGGGAGCTCAATGAAAATACTAGTTTATCATATTCTTTATCTTTTGCATTAGCTTGATAGTAGATTTGTAGCAGGCGGTAGTTCTGTTAATTCAAAAGTCCTTGAAGTTTCAAGGCATTTTGAACTCAATCTTATCCTCTTTGAGTTTCCAGCCCTACGTTGGTGGCACGCTGCGCATAATCTCTTCACGTTGTCAAATTGCTTGGTATTCTTATTTTCGGTCAAAAAACTAGAGAAACTAGTTTTTGGCATGTCTGGTGGAACAAATACGGAATGCTGCCAAACAAGAAGGTTGAGGTTCAAACCTCCACTATAATGCATTGACCAATCAAAATCACTCTTCACAGGTGTCTTGTAATGCATTTCCAAATCTGCAAAATTTAGAGAATAATCTATCAGTGATACGAAGTTCGCCAGCACAAGATCTGCAATATGGAAATATGAGAATTTTAGAGCAACCTGACTTATAGAAACTAATGTCCTATGACAAAGGGAAGACCAAATATTTTGTTGGAGAGCCCTCTGGAACAAAACCGTATTTGTTGAATATAGGAGCACCAATTAGGCCACTAGTCCCATCTCAAACAATTATTTCGGTTGATTATAGGCCGAATGTGATTGTAGGTGATGCCACCGGACTATTTCCTATAGGAACTTCGGCTGGTTGTAGGCTGAATATACCTATCGGGAACAGCAGTGGTCAAGGGGAGAATCAAATAAGACCTGTGGCTGAAGTGGCAGTTAATGCTGTGGGGCAACCAAATTCGGGAGGATTTGATACAAGAAATGCTGGGGGCAATTCAATTGCCCAACATCCCCACAATTGTAACATGAGACTCTAGGGGTTGGTTCTGCTTTTATCCCAACAACAGTAAGCGAGGTTAATGCCAATGAGACGACTTCTATGCAGTGCATTGGAATCCCTTGTGTTAGCCTCAAGTGAGGGCCCTGCAGGAGGGTGTGATGCATCAAACTCAAGAAGATCAGGCCCGGCCAATGCCAAAGCTTGCTCATATAGCAGAATTGGTCAGGAAGCAACTTGGTTTCCCATTTTGGTCAGTTAATAGGCTGATTTATAGGAAGCCGTATCCAAAATGATGTGATTAAGCTTATGAGTTCCCAAGGGGATACAAAGTTCCTGAATCCTCTCGTTTTTCGGGAGATGATGGGGTGTCAATTGTGGGGCAAGTTGGGAGATTTTCAGTTCAATGTGGAGAAGCAGGCACCAATGATTTCCTCAAGCTAAGGTTATTTGCAAATTCTCTTGTGGGGTTTTCTTTTTCATGGCATGTAAACCTTCTCCCAAATTTTATATTTACTTGGCAAGAGTTAGAAAGTCAATTTTATGCTCAATTTTATAGAACCGAACTAGAAGTCTCAATTGCCAATTTGGCTAGGTTGATGGAACAATCTGGGGAATTGGTTGGGAAATACATGAGTTGATTCAAGAAGGCACGCAATAGATGCTATACGTCATTAAGAGAGGCGAAATATGTTAAAATTACTCAAAACAGCCTTAATCTAGAACCAAGAAATTTGCTGGTCAAGAGTTTCTCGATTTGTTCCCATTAATGTCTCAAGCTGTTAATTATGAAACTATACTTAGAGAAGAAGCGCAAAGGAACGTAACCAAAGGAACTTCTCATAGAGATTTTAATTATGAGATATCGAAAATTGATGCTGATTCAGAAGAAATGAGTGAGGATTTGGGAGCAAAAATTGATGTTGTAGAAATCCTTAGCAGGCCGAAGCCACCAGTTCGATTGATAGCAACTGGAAACCGAAGGAAGAGATTAAATATGCATTTGACATCACCAAGGTGGACCAAATATTTGACCATTTGCTCAAAGACAAACAAATCAAGCTACTAGAAGGAAACAAAATTCTTGCTGCGGAAGAGTTAAAAGGGAAGAAATATTGTTAGTGGCATAACTGATGAATTCAGCACCAACAATTGCTTGGTTTTCCGAATTGCTATACATAAATCTATCATGGAAGGCTGAAATTTTCAGATAAAGATAAAGGGGTCATGTTGATTGATGGTGATCCTTTTCCTAAAATGGCTGTGAATATGACAGGTGTAGATTTAGCAATGATGGGATCAGATAACCACAAATGTGGTATACGGAAAGGAACCGAATACATGGGGGATAGAAAGGTAGCAGAAAAGCCTCGACATTGGAGAAGACTGTCTAAAGAGTTGCACCATAGAAATTTGTTGCATTTGGAAGTTCCATGTCACTTTTGTAATCGAGTGTCGTGGTTCGACACCACACCCGAAAGAGTGGTAGACCATTAGGAAAGACATTGAAGGAATTGACCGCAATATCTTCCGTTTAATGGTGGGAGAGAAGTAATCCAAAAAATAAGAGTCGGCTGAACGATCGGTGGAAAGAAAGGTGCATGTTGAGTTGCCAGTCTTTGCTAGAGATGAAGGGAAAGCATTGATGGAATGAAATTCATTTAGTGAAGCGAAATGTTTGAATGAGGTTGAAAGCACAGAATTAAGTTGGTAGATGAAGGAAACGATATGCAAACTTTCTACCAAGCAAGTGGTTCAACCCGTCGGTCAGCCCAATAGATTAGAGATGAAGGTGATATTGCAAATTGGGAGTTTGAGTGAAACTAATAGTGATAGAATAAGGCTTAAGTCAGTAAAATCTTTTATAACACCCATTGGAGAATGGTACGAGATATAGTCGAAAGATACAAGACACCTTCGGCCAGCCAAAGAATGAGAGCAATGGAAAGGAATTGGATACTAGAAATACAAAAAGTCCCTAATCAACAATGACAGTGGATAAGAAAAGGCAAACCAAGCAAAGCAGAAATTAAGAGTTGGGAGTAGGGGAAATTTCTGAGGAAGTATAGTCAAATATCCAGTTCGAATCACTACCTTGTAAAGTGGATGTGAATATGGTATTCACTTTACCTTATGCGTTCCAAGCAAAGTCAGATCAGCTTGTTCAAATAGAAGGTGATGTAATGAAGCATGTGAATGTCCAGAGATTTTGTGTTGAGCAGGATGTAGATGATATGCTAAAAACGGGACAAGACTCATCAAATTGCACACCCAACAAATGTACAATTGCAGCATTGTTCCAGAAACCAACAAAAGAAATGGGAAGGTACATAAAGCCTTTATATATTGACGCATATATGTTTGGTAAGTCTATGTGGTAGATATTAGTCGATAATGGTGATACTGAACATTATGCCAACAACAATTTTGAGAAAGCTTGGAAGGAAAGAGGATAAATTGGTTACTGCTGATGTTGTGGTCACCAATTTTGTGTGAGGGTCATGTAAGCCCAAAGGAGTTCTGCAGGTACACTTACAAGTAGGTTCATGGAGATCTATGACTGCATTTTTGGTTATTGATGCTTTTACCACTTATAATGCTTTATTTCATTGAGATTGGATTCATGCAAACTTTTGAATACCTTCTGTTCACCAACAATTGATATTATGGAATTTGGATGCAAAAGAGGATGATGATGAAGTTGAAGTAGTAAAGGCTGACAGTAAATTGTTCATGTTAAATGCTAATGTAGCTGTTTTCTTAGTTTTCTGACCGAAGACAGAGAGACCAAGCAATTTGACAATGTGAAGAGATTATGTGTGGTGTGCCACTGGTGTAGGTTGGAAACTCGAAGAAGATAAAATTGAGTTCAAGCTATCTTGAAACTTTAAGGGGTTGTTTGGTTCGGGGGAGTTTGGGTCTGGCATGGGAATGGGAATAGATGACTCCCATTCCAGTTGTTTGGTTGGGAGAAATCCTATTTCGATTCTGATTTTAGGGAGAAATGAGAGTGGCCCAATTTCCTCAAAACCCAATCCGAGCTCCTGCATGGATTCAAATCTCATTCCACCATTTAAAAATTATATTCCAAAAATGCCCTTCCTTATCTCACTCATCCCATGCAAAAAAAACCATTCTCGACTTAGACTGTGGATCACCCCTTCTCCCCTCCCCTCCCCTTGCTCCGCCACCTCCCTCCGCTTGCAATGCATCTCTGCTGCATACACGGTCGTGGTGGAGCAGTAGTCCCTTGTTGCTACCTTATCCCTGGCTTCTGCTGCAGCCGCTCCCTCCATGGCAGGTCCCGTGCCTGCGCCCTCTTTTTCATCACTTGCTGGTATTCTACTCTCTCTCTCTCGCCTTTCCCATTCCCCTATTCGAGCTTCTCTCATCATAAGCGGGTGACCATGGTTGGAGCCTTCCAGATCTGCAACGGACTTTGTTTCCCCGTTTCCATGTTCTTGAAACTCTCAAAACAGAATTGTACGTTGAATTTCAAGTGATTTCTTGTCTGGTGCTTGGTCATTCGAGCCGGAAGGTGGAGACAACTGTCCCCCAACCCCAAAGTTGGTCTTCTGTTGACGTATAATGTTTTGTATGTGGGTGTCTGCGTAGGATTTAATGGTGATGTAATTGCAGGTATCTTTTATGTGATGGCTTTGGTTGCAGGTTGATATTTATAATATCTTGAGAAATTGTTGGACTTTTTAAAGTTTGTTGAAATATTTGAGCTCATTTAGAGAGGTAAGACTTGGCTTATGCGCTAATTTTTAGTTTACTGCAAGCAGAAGCAGCCTACCTTGAGACCAAACTGACCTACCTATTGAAGTTTGAGATGTCATGAAAACAAATCTGTTGGTAATTTGTTGGATATTTGTTGAATGCAGAGCATTAGTGAAACTTATAATTGTAAATGATTACCTGCTTGGATTTTAATGGAGAAGAAAGTAATGATTGTAAACTGGTTATTTGCATGCTAAATATCTCTACATTCCTTGTCTGATACCCAACCTATTGAAAGACATAGTCTGACCTACTTTGGCTGCCAAGTGACTGGCACCTGAGAGAAGCAAACAGGAAACTGCCTGACTATTCATGGAAATTTGTCATTGGAAAGATTCTTGTGATAAAATTGTTGAAAGAGTAATTGATTTGAATTAGTTATCTGGTGGACTATTGTGTTTTACTAATGAAACTTTTTGGGTGTAGTTTACTTGAAATGATACAGAATATGTTGTCATGCAACATGTTCCCGTGTGGCATGCAAAGATCAAAAGAGTTTTGAAAGCAAAGAGTGAAGGTGTTTAAAACAAACAATATATTCAATATTTGCTTTAACATGAAGAGGCCATGTTGTCTTGAGATCTTTTTTACTAGTTGTAGCATTTGAATAGTTCAACATGTATTTTTAATTTCAAGTAAGATAAATATATTTAAAATAGATGAAAATAGTCATATTTTTGGAGATTTTTAGTTCAAGGATATAAATGGAAATTTGGGTTGATTTCGATTGTTATCTTAAATGAATCAAACAGCAATAATGAGAATCATCTATTTTGATTCCGATTTCGGATACGAACCAAATGCTTGGGGGGATATGGTCATTTCAATTCCCATTCTGATCCATTTTGATTCCGATTCTGATTCCCTAGCGAACCAATGCGTTCTAAGGATTTTTGGATTAACAAAACTACTATCTACTACAAATTTACAATAAGGCTAATCCAAAAGATAAGACAAAGAAAAAGGATAAAATAGTGTTTTCATTGAGACCTGCTCCTGCTTCACAGTTACATCCACTTGCCCACTCATAACCATCTAGCCACTTTTAACTAGTCTTAATTGGTCCCCCCAATGATGGATTTGGCACATTATCCACATACTTTGAACTTGATCGGCCCATGGGCCTATGCATGCAAATAATGTTCCCAACATCTTGTTATCCGACGAGTGAGAGGGTGACAAGATGTAACAGATAATTCATCCTTAATAGAGATGTCATGGTATCTCTATGATATGGGACACTCTGCATCCCGTACCATCTCGACAATTGTCTCAGTAGATATCCTCTATCTCTCTCTCTCCTTTCTTTTCTTTTCTTTCCTTCTTTTCTTCTACCTTCCTTTCCTTTCATTTTTCTTTCATTTTTCTTTTCACTTTTTTTTTCTTTTTTCTCTTTCCTTTCTTCCTTCTTTCCTTCCTTTCTTTCTTCCTCCCATTCTTTCTTTCATTTTTTTTTTTCTTTCCTTTCAACTTTTCCCCTTCTTCATCTTCCTTCCTTTTTTTCTTCTTTCTTCTTCTCTCCCTATATGGATGGATTTTGGAGTCTCGATCCCGTTCTGGTCTTATTTTCTCACTGAAATGGGATGGGATGGCCGGGATGCTCTTCGTCCTATTGGAACATAAAATCTTGGCTATAACAAGATTGGAGGAGAAAACGGGATCGGGATGGTCGGGATGCCCCTTGTCCCGCTAGGACATAAAACCTTGGCCATAATAAGATTGGAAATAGATCTCTGTCGGCCTGGTTTAAATAGAGATAAGGTTCATCTTATTTCACTCCATCTTAAGACTACTTGATAAGCATTAAGTTCTCCATTATATCTTCACTGACTTCGAAATCTTGTGCCATGTATTATATCTTCTTTGGGTATTTCCTTTGGAATGAATCTTGCACAATACGCCGCATCCCAATTAAATCTTGCTTTTATCCTCTTAAGCTCGGCCATTCGCTTCGATCTTCTTACAACACCCTTGCTTTTCATTGCTTCCAAACTCCCATCACTATGAAATCTTTTGCTTCGTCTCTGGCTGAATAGTTCGAGAATCACAAGAAGGAATTAGAAACTTCTAGGGCTGTTGCTTTTGCAAATCTCTAGGTATTCATTCCTCATTCATCTAATTTGCTTATCCTAGGACCCATCTCTGAGCTCGATATTCCCCTATCTTTTTCCTTGATTTTTCCATTTCATTTTTAAGAAACCTTTCTATCCTTTCTATATTAGCGGTCAAGCTTTAGGATCACTGTTTGGGAAGGTACTAATCCTCATAGGCTTTGGTCAACTGTCTCATCCTCATGGGACTGCTAGGTTCAGCATATTTCAACCCTTAAAGATCATAATTGGGAAACGAATGGATTTTACAAAATCATAAAATTTTCAACTTTCCAACAACTGAGAATCATCTATTACTATTGGCCGTTGTGTTTTTGGTCTCCTAACAACACCTTTCACTTTAATCATGACATGTCCAACCATGCTTGATTTAGGGTTTCTTTTGGACTTATGACCTTTAAATGAAAACTTCGCAGCTATGTCTGAGATTTTTATTTTCCCCGATAATTTCGGTCTCTATTTGTGCAAAACTGGCAGCTATACTTTTTATATAGATATTCATGGAAATCATTAGGGCTCCATTATCCATCAAGAATTAGTTTCTTTTTATCTTGTTTGGATTTGCAATTTTTTTTAATTAGAAAATCGATAAAAGTGGTTAAGGCCCATCTTAGACTTGCTGCCATGCTAGCCGAAGACTAGTCGATTTGTCTTGCTCCCCTCCTTTTGGGTTATCTGTTTGAGGGCTCAAAGACTTTGTTGTTGGTTCCACTAGTTATGGTGCACCTCTTTGGATCTTACAAATTTGGATGTATGCTTACTTTCTATAATGCCGACCGATACACCTTTCCTCTTTCTCTTCTTCACCTATCGGCCTTAAACTTGCACAACTTAATGGCCTATTTCTATCATTCTTCTGAATATTGTGGCAAATTTTAAAAAAGATAGTACTTCAACCAATAGCAGACCCTAGAAGAAAATGATGGGCTAGTGCTGTGTTTTTTGGGCACAGTTGAGGCTGAAGTACTTTCTGACTCTTTGACAAGAAGAACTTTGGAAATCCCTAAGCAAATAATAGATTAGGAAGGATAAAATACAAGACAAAAATTTATGTTAATCTTACTTAAAAGGGATTGATGGAGACTACCCTTTGGAAGGCGTGCCATTCTATATTTGAGTAGAACTATCCCGATCAAGTAACCTTTCTGCCCACAGTGGATTCTATAGGTGCGATAAAGTCGACTAAGCCAAATTTGGTAGAAGGTTCAGGAGGTCGATGCTTGTCTAGCCACCCATAGAATTGCCTATAACAAATTGTTCAGTCCAAGCATCAACCTAGGATATTTCTAACTACCTTGCCATATCAGAGTTCAAATTTATGCCGGAAATCTTCAAGCATTCGGTCCTCTGCTTCTTTTTATAGAGGATGTTGGTATGATCCTTCATCTAGCATGCTTGATGCCATAAAACTTTTTGTACTTTCTAATAGATTTGCAATGCTCTGAAATAGTACCTTTATCAGTTGGGAAGGCTGATAATGCTCCGCCTGCACCTTGCAAAGAAAGCCGAGTCTTAGATGGTGTTGTTGAAGTAGTTTTGCCTTGAGTGATCCATGTGAGGATGACTATGACAGGTTCGTATCAGATTTTCGTCATATGTGAATTCCATCAAGACAGGAATTCTTATACGGTCTTCGATTTGGGGTCAAAGGGAAGAAAGTAAAAATCAGCTGGAAGCTGATCATAGATGTAAATGACCAATTCAATCAAAGTGGGTTCAGTAATAGATATTCGGCCAAATAAGTCATAATTTAAAGAGAAGGAAATGACAAGGTATGCTCGGGCATGGCCAAATTAGCGGGCAACCAAACTTGGGGAATAATGTTCGACCGAACATCTATTACTCCCGGATAATTCTATGATGGAACCTACATGTAAATCACGAGGAAGCAAGAAAGATTTTCATAATGGATCAGTAGCTTCGACCTCAGCTCAGACATGTTGGAGGAAGGGATACTAAGCCAAGAAGGATTAGGAACGTGAAGAAATGGGGAAAAATATATTGTTTCTTTGAGATGACCTTTCATAAAATTTGTAAATACTGATAGGTGTAGAAGAGGAAAGATGTATTAGTCGGAATCTGAAAATTAAGTATATAGCTAAATTTGTAAGATCCAGAGAGGCCCATCACAACTAGTGGACCGAGCATAAAATTCTTTGAGCCCTCGAAATAGAGGATCCATGGTTCAACAAACTGTCTCGAATCAGACGGTTCAGGATGTTTCTAGCAGTACTGACCGTCAATCGGGATGGTTTGATTTTTTCAATCGGAACACTGGACGAGAGAGAAAAAGAGAGGAGGGGAGGAAAAGATGGGACGATGCTGTCGGAGGGCTGGCGATGGCCTGCCAAGGTCGTCGGAGGGCCACAGAGGGCTCTATGGCTTTGTGTCATCTGATAGGGCGTTTAATCGATAGAGATAGAGAGGAGTAAGGGTATTGGAGGGAGGTGCAGTCGATGGAGAGGCCATCAGAGGGCGTCGAATGGCTATCATGGCCATCGAAGGACATCGGATGGCTGTCATGGCCATCAGGCAGCGCAAAAGGTACAGACGGAGCCACAATCGTGGAACAAGAGTGACTGTCCCTGTTCATCGCATTTTTTTTTAAATGATGATGAATAGTGAAACTGATAATGGGTTTGTCGGCTTCACTGTGATCAGGATTTTTAAAAAAAATTCATGAAATAGGGACGATCGTCCGTATTTCATGTCTACAGAGCCGTGGGCTGCGATTTGGTTGTCCGATGGCCATGACAGCCAGTTAGAGGCCCTTCGATGGCCTCTCCGTCGGCTTCCTCTCCCTCCTGCTCTTTTTCTTCCCCTCTCTCTCTCGACTGTGATTTGGTGAAGGAAGCGGAAGTCTTGATGGCCCTTCAATAGTGCTGGCGGCTCGCTTGTGGCCGTTGCTGGTGTCTCCTTCGGCCACCCTCTCCCTCTCCGCTTCTCCCCTCCTCTTCCTTCCATCTCTCTTTTTCTCTTCGGTTCCTTCTCTTTTGTGTCGGTTTGTGTTGGTTCGGTCTGGTATGGATTCGTACTGTCGACTAGTCGGCATAGATTTCGATACCGGTTCTGCGGATCTTGAGAGAATTCGAAAGGCGAGGAGCAAGATAAATTGGCCGATCTTCGGCCAATGTGACAACAAGTCTAAAATGGGCCGTAACCACTTTTACCAATTCTCAGAAAAAGAATTTGTAAATCCAAACAAGATAAAAGGCAACTAATTCTTGATGGATAATGGGCCCCTTACGATTTCCATGAGTATCAGTGTTAGAAATATAGCTGGCAGTTTTGCCTAAATAGAGGCTAAAATTATTGGTGGGAATAAAAATCTCATGTATGGTTGAGAAGTTTTCACCTAAAGTTTGTAGGTCCAAAAGAAATCCTAAATCAAGTAAGGTTGGGGTTGACATGCCATAATTAAAGTGAAAAATGTTGGAGACCAGAAGCACAAAGCAGTCAACGGTAATGGATGATCTTAGTCATTGGAAATTCATGATATTATGAAATCCGTTCTTTCCTAACTAAGACCTTTAAGGGTCGAAATATGTTGGACCCAATGGTCCCATGAGGATGAGACAGTGTGCCAAGGTTTATGAGGATTAGTATTTTTTCAAACAGTGGTCCTAAAGCTTGACCGCTAAGGTAGAAAGGTTTCTTCAAAATGAAATGAAAAAAATCGAGGAAAAAGATGGAGGAATATCAAGCTCGAAGATGGTTCCCAAGATATGCATTAGAAGAATCAAAAATGAATACCTAGAGATTTATAGAAGTAAGAACCCTAGACGTTTCTAATTTCTTGCGATTCTCGAATTGTTCAGCCAGAGATGGAGCAGAAGATTTCATGGTGATGGGAGTTTGGAAGCAATGAAGAGCGAGGATTTTTCAAGAAGACCAAAGCGGATGGCCAAGCTTACAAGGACAAAAGCGAGATTTATTTGGGATATGGCGTATCGTGCAAAATTCATTTCGAAGGGAATACCCAAAAAGAAGATATGGCATGTGGCACAAGATTTTGAAGTTAGTGAAGATATAATGGAGAACTTAATGCTTATCATGTAGTCCCAAGATGAAGTGCAATAAGGTGAATCTTCTCTCTATTTAAACTAGGTCGACGGAAATCTGTTTCCAATCTTGTTACAGCTTTATTATGGATGAATTATTTGTTACATCTTATCACCCTTCCACCTATTGGATAACAAGATGTGGGGGGCATTGTTTACACCATGTATTTGCACGCGTAGGCCCATGGGCTGGTCAGGATCAAAGTATGTGAATAATGCGCCAAATTCATAATTGGGGGGAATCGATTAAGGTTGGTTAAAAGTGGTTAGACTGTTATGAATGAGTGGGCAAGTGGATGTAACCGTGGTTTAATGATATTTAAGGGCTGATGTAACTGTGACGTAAAAAGGGAGCTCAATGAAAGCACTACTTTATCCTTTTCTTTATCTTTTGCATTAGCTTCATAGTAGATTTGTAGTAGGTGCTAGTTCTGTTAATTCAAAAGTTCTTGTAGTTTCAAGGCATTTCAAAACCAATCTTATCCTCTTCGAGTTTCTGGCCTTGCGCAGGTGGCACACGGCGCATAATCTCTTCTCGTCGCGAAATCGCTTGGTATCCCTCTTTTTGATCAGAAAACTAGGGAAACAATCCCAAATGCTGAATTCAGTGCACATCAGGGTAGTAAGTTGAATTGACTTGATAGATGATCAGTATGAGTTAGCTAGAAGGACTTATGGCCCAACAGCATGCGTCTTTGAACCATTAGTGGAATCATTTTGGTTCACTGTATTTGTGAATATATCTACCAGATTATTTTCTCTGAAGTACCTTCCACATGAGAAGTTTGGCTTTGGGAAGGACTGGCATTTTGTCCTGCAATAGTTGATCCAACATTTACGCTGTTGGAATTTGCTTGACCCTCTCCATCTTTTTTTATTTTATTTTATTTTAAATTTTTTGCGGGCAGAACAATTATTTTGCTAATGGTGTAACCACTATTTTCTCAGAAAAACTAAGAAGTTTGCCCAACTTTTTCACAGGGAGTGAATTGGGAGAAAACATATCCCTTATAGTGGAACGAATCATGCATTTGAAGAATGCCTTTTCTGCTTCCAAAGGAAAAAATCCTAGGTTTTCTAACAATGCCCGAGCTACTTTACTGCTGCTTCATCTGTCTTGCTATAGTAGCTAACGTACTGCTACTTTCACAAGTCTGATATTTTTTCCTTCATAAGGGCTTCCTAGAGAGGTTTTAGCCATACCATGCAGTTCTTTTTTTCAGGTGTAGAGGCATTATCCTACGCCATTGGATGCATGCCATTTCCTGTTCATTCTCTAACTCTTCTGCGAGAGGAAATGGTTTGATCAATCTGATTTATGGTTTATCATAAAATCATCAATTGGCTAGAGCATGAATGAGCACAGAATTCTGTGTATAGTGCTAGAAAAGCTTTCTCAGTTAAAGGCAGATTGGACCAGAGGTGTATCCACTAATTTTATTTCTGATTTACTCAATAAGCAGCAAAAGAAAAAGCAAACAACATTCTTCACCCCTAATGTGGAACTCACGATGTCAGTCTTCGTCTGCCTCTCTAATCTTCAGGAAACAAGAGATGATTCTCTTGTATGTATGATGATCTTCTTATTAAAGGCCATGACAAATTCAGAAAGACTCACTTTTTGCATAGAGAAATGATACTGGTTCTAGACAGCATTCCTCAAATTTAAAATCAGATGTAGCTTAAAAAAATAGTTTTGTTTTCCTTGTCCAAGGAAAATTGTTCAACATGGTGGTCCTTTGGTGGTTTACTCAGAGGGAAAGGCCCAACTTTTTACAGTTGGATCTTGAATGTCTCATCCTTCTGAAGTTGCCAGGGAAATAAGCTCGTTATTATTCTGATTGCTGTTCAGTTCGAGCATGCGGTAATTGGAGAATAATGACTTTTGATGCTTCTTTTTATTGAATCGAAAGTTAAAACATCTATTTATTTATTATATGGATTCTGTTATATAAATGCGAAAAGAGTGACTTTAAATTCCCAAAAATGGCTGAATTCTGGAATGTGTCTAATTATGTACTTAAGGGCATCGGAGTACTACTGCCTTAGATGTACTAGGAAAAATGCATCTGCGGAAAAGAATCCTTTGATGGAAGTCTAAGGAGAAAGATATCTCACTGACTCCTTTACTGAGTTCGCAGACTACGGGTTTTGTTATTTTTCAATCAGATTAAACTGTAGCCCGAAAATCATAATAAATGAAGTTGTTTTCTGTGGCTAAATTTATTTGGCTCACAATCTTCCATCTGCTTGGAAGTTTAGGTTGATGAGTTGATTTCAGAGTTTGTACCTCTACAGCAGCCACAGATAGTTTTTGTTAAGAAACTAGTATTTGAAGCTGTTTCCTGTAATAAGGTTCGTTGTTCTTTTCTTATAGATGTAACTATGAATGAGGTGGTGAATGAAAAGTAAATTTCAGCCTCACCTTACTGTTAAGCTAGAAGCAAGGAAAGCTGGAAAAGGCTAGATAAAGCTGGTGCTCGCTTGTGCATGTGCAAAAAGGCTAGAGGAAGCTAGAAATGAGTGGCCAAATAGATATGGTCTCTTTTCTACACACATCCATGTGAGTGGGCAAATGGACGGTCTTTTAAATTCTGTGAAACCAAATGTTTCTTTTGACATTGTTGATTTGGAAAAAGGTCTGTTATTGTTTTATGTAATTCTGTAGAAATTTTTGCTTAATTTTTTGATGCTGAATCTTTCTGCTTGACATTGTATAATGAGCATATTTAATGCCATTTTGATATGTAATTTCATTTTCTGATGCTTCTCTGCTTCTCCTGTGATCCTTTGTATATTCTGAAATTTCAATTATCTCCATCTCTCTCATTGTATTATAGACCCGTTTAGAACATATATTAATATTTTTAAATATCTCTTGTGACATACTTTAGCTTCATGATTTTGGCAGGCTGAAAAAATAGCCTCACGGATGATCTATGAGGATAGAATGAGGGGATCAATTGATCAGGTATAATTCTTTGTTCATGTTTCTGTCATTTGACATGAAATGCAGCAACTTTGCCATGAGTACCCAAGATCTGGAGTTCAGTCAACCTTTTTGGTTGCTTCCTTATTCAAATATAAAAATATAATAGCATAAAGGAGCAATATATGAAGAAAAACAGAGTCAACGACTCAGCAGCTACAAGAAGTTTCTTGATTCCAATAGACTAGTAAGCACAAGCTAGTCATATGGACACAAACAGCAGTAGCTAGCAGTACTGGTCCGGCAATGATAAACCAGTGACCAACTGGTAAACCATACAACATGCTGTAAGCAGTACAAAACAGCAAGGAGCTATTGCTGGCACACCCATGAAAGGTGCCATTACTTAAAAAATAAGTTAACTACTTGCTTGGATATTGGTTAAAATCATCATTTTGAACAACAATCTATTTAAGAATTGTGAAGAATGCACCTCTATCATTTTATATAGTAATTATTTCAAAATTGTAGCACTCTTAAGATTTTGTCTTTAGGTCCTTCAACGCCATTCTCGGGTCCGCTTATTAAATATTTACTTAATACTTGTTAAACTCCAGGCATTCTGAAATTCGTTATTAATTAGAACTGCAAACAGCAATCTACTTACTGATAGTGATAAATGCAACTTTGTCATTTTTCAAAGCAAGCAATTATTTTAAAGTTTGCTGCTTTTGTAAGATAGTGTGTTTATCAAATATTTACTTATATTTCTGGATCTTAAGTCACTCTGTAATTGGTTTTGCTGCTCTTGCATTTCTGATTTAATTCAGTTGTCTATTCATTTCTGGTGATTCTGGGGAAACCACATAAAAACCTGAAGGATTTGCATGATGAAAAATTCTGCAGATGGATGCTTAACTAGTTTTAGTGGGGCAGTGTGAATTACCAATTAGATCAGCTTGAGTTTCACATTCCTTGAGTATATGATTTTGTTGGGATTCCAAGCAACGCCATATCTTATGGATGCTAAAGCTTTCTAGAGGTTAATTTTTTTGACTTTCCTTTTTGGCCATGCCCCCACCTTTTTTTTTTTTCCGGTTGTGCATGCGCATGGGCACACTCACTTCCAATGGTGTATGACAACCATGTGGCATAGTATGCATCATATGGCACTACAATTTAGAAATGAACTTAAATCTTAGTCATATGTGGTCAATTACAGCACAGGAGAGTTTTATTAGACAAAAGGACCTGATACTATCATTTATGATTTTTGCATGAAAACGATACTCATTGTAAGTTTTATGATGAGCTGTTTATCTTTAACAATAAAATGATGCACAAATGCACTTCCAGTGCCTGGCAACCATGTGGCATGTAATGCATAATGTGGCACTCCACAATTTAGACCAGAACTTAAATTTTTGGTAATGTGTCAGTTCAGGAGAGTTTTATTAGACAATAAAGACCCACTAGAGTTGTCTTGTGATTATTGTTGACAAATAATACAAGTGTTATGAGGAGCTATCTGTCTTTAACAACAAAAAGGGGGATAATTAAGCAATAAACTAGTTGCATTTGCATTTATAGTTGTCCATGTAAATATAGGTTAACATGGATGCAGTAGAAACTCTGAAGAATACCTGTGAAATGCCTGAGGGCAAATTGAACTGGGATCGCTTCACTAAATATGCTATAAGGCAGATATGTTGAGGGGTGGTACTGGGGAATGGTGTCATGGTACAGATGGTGTAAACAGAGTAGGGAAGTCTAGAGAACCAGGCTGAAAATGATGCAAGAGCTTGCAAAGATGTAATCTTTACATATCAAAATAGTGTTTTACATCACAATCTTATTGTTTTCATATGGATTTTGACTGGGCCTGTATATTATCAAGTCTCTTTTTTCCTAAGATTTTGTGATTCCATGTTTCTTTTTCTACCTTGCAAATATTTAGTTGCATATTACTTATTTCAGGTTGAAGCTGTCATACATTTTGAAGATGACACTGAAGAGTTACAACAGTGGGATCAGCAGGTGAGTCTGGTTAACTGCAGGTGTTACCAACTGTAATATGCCTTCGCAATATTGTGGTGCATATTTAACAGAACACGTCCTTTCTTTCATTCCTTAAATTTGCACCCTTTAGATTGCCGAGGAAAAGAACCCTTTGGACAATTATCCTAAAGGTACTATATAAAAGTGGCTATATTTCCCAATTTTTCAATCCCCAAAGTATCCCTAGTTAGACTTGTCCTGACAGTCTACGAAAATAGATTCTGACATTGCTGAACTCTTTATAAGGGGAGTAAAGTGGGAAAGGATTTCCATGTTCCGTGCATAATAAGAGTCCCATCTCTGAAATTCAAATTCATAATGATCTGTTGGTCATAGCATGATTTGGGTTTATCTAGTCTAATGACGTGATGTATCAAATAAACCTTAAACAGTTTCATAAATTTTATTAGCTACCCATGTTGAAATCTTTTTTTTTTATTTTAAAGTTTATCGAATAGCTAAAATCATTAGTAATGGGCAAGGGCATTTGCACATGCAGTATGATTCGTATTAATAATGACCTCATTGGGCTTTCATCAAGAACCATCTTTTCCCCCATGACTTTATGTTACTTTACCTTAACTACTTTCTTAGGGTACACATCCATACCTGTATAAAGAATTGGTGATCATTCATTGTGGACAATCTATTGATATATTAGAATCAATCGTCCTTTACATTTATTCTCATATAATTTTCCATAATTTGCAGATTGTGGGTCTATGTCAAGCACTTAATGATATTCTCGATGGTATGACGAGTAAAGGCATATCAATTCCTATCTGAGTGTCTGCCTTCATTAAATGATCTGTGGGCTTAGATGGATGTTCTTGATATATTTGTACATTTAGGCATCCATTTTGTGGTAGCCTCTTTTATATCTAGAGGAATGGTTAATGTGGCTGCACCTAATCTGGGTATCCTACCATAACATTTTGTACATGGGAATCAACCATGTTCATGGTCAAGCAGATGGTTGTTCTTTGCTTATTGATTTTTCTTTTCCAGAGTTGTACAGAGGTAGTTTGGATTTTTGTTCACCATTGACCCTCAAATGTAGCTGATTGTATTGGAATATTGCATGTTGATGGGTTGTATTTTGGTATCAAGATTTAATGTTTCATTATGTGATAGATCATCAAGAATTTGGTACTATTTGATTGGTTAGACAATGTGTTTAACGATAACTATTCTTATCAGTTTGATGTATCTTTCCGCATAATCTATTATACAAGATCCATTCTATATGATCTCCATGCTTGCATTTAGGTTGTTGGCTTGTTTAGCCAACCTTTATGTAGAATCGACACATGAACATATATGTTTGGGGCTCTAGAATTTCAAGCTGAGCTGTGAGCCATTTATATTGGATTGGTGGAAGATTTGTTAGCATCACCTGCTTTAGTTGGCTCGAGGGATGAAAGTGGATCGGATAATATTTATCCTCAAATGTAGCTGATTGTATTAGAATATTGCATGTTGATGGGTTGTATTTTGGTATCAAGATTTAATGTTTCATTATGTGAGAGATCATCAAGAATTTGGTACTATTTGATTGCTCAGGCAATGTGTTTAATGATAATTATTCTTATCAGTTTGATGTATCTTTCCGCATAATCTATTATACAAGATCTATTCTACAGGACCTCCATGCTTGCATTTAGGTTGTTGGCTTGTTTAGCCAACCTTTATGTAGAATCGACATATGAACATATATGTTTTGGGCTCTAGAATTTCAAGCTGAGCTGTGAGCCATTTATATTGGATTGGTGGAAGATTTGTTAGCATCACTTGCTTTAGTTGGCTTTAGAGATGAAAGTAGATCGGATAATGTTTATCTGGATCTATTTTCGTAGTTGGATTTATGCATAGAAATTTGAGTATCTAACTAATATTTGTATTTGTATTCATATTTGTTAAAAGATAAATAAATATGGATAGATAATTATTTAATTCATATTTAAATTTATTTATAATTATATTTAATTTTATATAGTATTTATAAATTTTTAAGAAAAATAAATGATCATATTAACATATTATTAATTTGATTTATCATCCATGTCTTTGATTTTGTGGTTATAAAGTTTAATCATCTGACTAATATTTATATTTATATCCATACTTCTAAGATATGATTTGTATCCATATCTCTTTAAAATAAATATAAATATAAATTTTTATATTTGATTAATATCTTTGGATCTATATTTATTAAATAAATCAAATATGGATATAGATATATCAGTATTGGTTTGTATTATATCTGTTTTTAGCCCTAATTGGCTCAGACAACTGCCCTCTACTTCTAACTGATGAGAGTAAGTAGTCCAACACCATTTAGATTTGAAACGATATAGGTTAGCTGCTTATGAAAAAATTGTATGAGAAATGAGATTTCAATTGCTTGTTATGTTTATAACATTGGTATGCTTTATGTATAAGTTGAGGGACCAGATTTGATTACGGGTATAAAATCCTATGATTATAGGAAAGATACTAGGGATCTGATATAGGATAATAAAATGCAGAATCTTATGATCTAATGCATACACAAAATTTGAATATGACAGTTGGATCTAATGAGTTTTGGGGATTGCTATGAGTTGATACATCAAGATTATACATGTAATATGTGGCATTCATAATATCTAAGATCATACATACTGTAGTGGACAAGATCGTGCAGGATTTTGACAACTATAATGCTCCCCCTCAACTTGGTGCTTGTAGATCCATAATATCTAACTTGCTTGGTAGATAAAAAAATTAATCACAACCCAAAGCCTCAGAAAAAATGTTAGTATGCTGATTGTCACTTTGAATGAATTGGTTTGGAATGTGCTTGCTTGTAGATTTTCCTGAAAAGGTATAATCTATTTCAATATGTTTAGTTTGCTCATAAAATATAGGGTTGGCAGCAATAAAAATGTCGCTTAAGTATCAAAATAAAAAGATATAGGTTGAGGGTGGTGAATAGTCAAGTCAGAGAGTAGAGTTCTGAGCCAAATTAACCCACAAGTGGTAGGGGCTATTGATTGATATTCAATGTCGGCGTTAGAATAAGGGATAGTATTTTATTTCTTTGTATGTCATAAGATAGGACTATCACTAAGAGAGTTATAATAACCTATGATAGAATAATTAGTAGAGTAACTCATCCAATCAGCATCATAATAAGTATCGAGATGAAAGTTATTTGAAGTAAGCATGAGGATCCCAAAGCCAGGTTGTGATTTGAGGTACCGTAAAATTCCAAAAGCAGCATTTGTATGGGGTTGACATAGTGTCAATATAAATTGACTAAGGAGATTAACAGTAAAGATAAGTAATTATGAGATAAACCAAACAGCCTATCAAATGTTTGTATGGTTTAGGATCATGCAAAAATTCTGCAACATCATGTGATAATTTTAAAGTTTGCTCTATCAGGATGTATGCCAATTTAGCACCTAGAACAACATTTCAAGAATATCTAACCTATATTTCTATTGAAAGATAGATACTTTTATTGGAGCATGAAATTATAATGCCCAAAAAGTATTTAAATGTGTTGAGATCTTTGATTCGAAATTGATCTTGAAGGGAGGATTTAGTGAAACCAATGGAAGAAGAGTCGCTGTCAATAATGAGTATATTATCAACATAAAACAAGCACAATAGTGATGCTGCCCTTGGATTTAAGGGTAAAGAGTAAATAATCAACAACTAATTGAGTGAAATTAGCCTGAAGTAATGTTGCAGAGAATTTGAAAACTAATTATGCGAGGCTTGTTCAAAATCATATAAGGATTTGTTGAGTTGACAAACTAATTATTATCCTTTCTCCCCCTTTTAAGAAAAATCTGATGGCAATTGTGTATAAATTTTCTAATTTAAATCATTATGGAGAAAGATATTATGGACATCAAGCTGATACAAAGACTAATATTTGACAACTGTGATGGTAATAAGACAACGAATGATGATTAATTTGACAACAAGAGTGAATATTTCATGATAATCTAGGCCTTTAATTTGATTGTAGCCTTTAGCAACAAGTCTTGCTTTATACCATTCAATACTACCATCGGTTTTATACTTGATCTTAGATACTAATTTGCATCCAATGACATGTTTGTCTAATGAAAGTGGCATCCAAATGTGATTACACTCTAAAGCCTTAATTTCATTAACTATTGCATCATGTCAGTAAGCATGTTTCATTATTGAGGAGAAGTACTTGGATTCTTGAGATGAGGAAATAGAAGCTAGAACTGCATGGTGAGAGCAAACTTATGAAAGAAAAAATAATTTTAGCTTGACATTTAGTACCCATCACAGGACTATTTTGATGTGGGCAAGTAAAGGATGAAACTTGAAAACATCAAAATCTTAAAGCTATTGGAGAGGACATCAGATCCTTGTGGAGAATTTTGGATTCAGATCGAGGGATGTTGTTTCATAAGAATCCTGATTAAGAGTGAAAGAAGGTCGAATAGATGAAGATGGAAGGTTAAGAGAATGGGTTCATCACCATTATCAATAATGTGAGGAAGCATTGGAGATTGGGAAGAAGATGAAATGTATGGTGTGTTGGCAAATAAAAAAAAAATTCATGGAAAATGACAAGCTTATTTGTGATTATTTTTTTCTTAAGTAGGTTATACATGCGGTATCCTTTTTAACCATAAGTATACTCAACAAAATCCACTTTCATATTCATAAGTGGTGATAAAAGGGTTTTTTATCAAAAAATATTTGAGATTTACCATCTAAGATAGGGGAAGAAAGTTGGTTGATAAGTTTAGCAGCATTTAACATACGCTAGTGCTACAATCGGATTAGTAGGCTTGCTTGAAGCATAGTGCTTTAGCTACTTCAAGGAAGTTTCTATGTTTGTGCTTAACTACATTTTGCTGTGGCATGCCAATCTAAGATGTTTGAGAATAATTTCTAAAAAATCTAGGTACGTCTATAATTGATGATCTATAAATTCCATCTAATTATCACTCCAAACTATTTTAATTTACAAGAAAGCTGACTTTTAATGAGAGCAATAAATTTCTTAAGCATATAAAATGTTTGATGTTTGAATTGCATTAGAAATATCCACGTGCAACATGAAAAACCATCCACAATTTTTAAAAAATAATATGCACTGGTATGAGATGGAATAGAATAATCTTCCCAAATATCCACATGAATAGGCTCAAAAATTGAGGAACTAACATGAATACTTGTAGGAAAGAAACTCTAGTCTATCTAGCCTGAGGATAAACGGTACAAAAATCCATTTTACTTTGAAAAGTAGAAAGAGGAATAGAAATATCTTGGATTACTCTTGGAGTGGATGGGTGACCCAAAATGTTGTGCCAAAGACTCAATTATGTACAATAAATTATAGAAATAGGAGAAACTGAGTTGTAGTAAAAACCATCCTTTTCTTATGCTCCTTCGTTGATAGGTCCTAAAAAACACAAAAATCAGGAAAACATATCTGTAGAACAATTATATCTTTTAGTGAACTTACTAATGGATAATAAATGTAATTAAAAGCAGGTATACAAAGAACATTTTTTAACTCAAGAGAAGGAGATAATTTGATAGTCCCTTTTTGGGTTATTTGAACATATCTGTAGTTGGTTGTTTAATGGATTAAGGAAATGGTAAAGGTTCGAGCAATAGAAAAAGATTAGTTGGAGACCATATGGTCAGATGCACCTATGTTAATTACCCATATCACGGATTGTGAGTTGGAAGAAATACCTATCATATTGATGAAAGTTGTAGTTTTTTTCATGTTTAATATAGATAGCAATTGGACATACTGCTCTAATATGAGCTGGGGCATAATAGATGGGCCACTAGGATTTTTGTTGGCAGTATGATTTGCAATAGGAGTAGGAGTTTTGGTTCATTCAGAACTGGTTCCATGAAGAACGTCATACAATATTTTTCCACAAATCTACAATCATTAGATTTGTCAAAACCAAATCTCCTTCCTAAAAATTCTAATGGTGAAACATTAGACAATGACTGCAATCATAAATGAGCTTTTGATTATTTTAAGGACCAATTGATGATTCCAACCTCTTCGTTCCCTAACTTGCCTCCACCTGGCTCATCTGCCTGTCAACGTTCAGCAAGTTTGTGAGCCATGGGACATAATGAGATTGAAGCAGCTTTATGATCTTTGAATTTCGGCAAAGCATTGGGCTCAGATGTTACATGAGCTATCAAATTCCTTTTTTGTACTATAACTATGCTGAAGGACTTGTTTGGGATTGCTTTTGGAGAGGCTAAACCAAAAGTACTTTCTCAAGCCCAAAAAGTGCTTCTAGGTCATATATGAATGCTAGGCAAAAAAATTTGAAACATAGAAAGTCCTTCTGGAAGTTAAGAAATCTCTACCTGGCAAAAGCTCCAATTTGGAGCTTTATCTCAGAAGTGTTTTCTAAAATCCATTGGGAAGTTATGTGTACTTAGGATATCCTCAAACTTTATAGTTACCATATTATTTATGATAATATTCAGATGAAAATAAAATATATAAATTATAAATTAATAATATTTTACATTGTATTATACTAATATGAAAATAATATTATGTTGAGTTTGTCTTGAATTTTATATTTAGTAGCGCAAGTCTACATCATCTGAAGGTCTATTTTAAATAACAATTTAAGTATATATCGAATTAGGACACTGGCCTAAATTTGAAATAATATTATAGATCTGATGGATTAGAGGCTAGAATTTGTGAAATAATATTGTACTTTGTAATCTCCAATTTTTGATGGTGAAGTTTTTACATTGTCTCTATCCATGGACATAGGTCAAAAGATCAAACCACAAATTTTTATATACTCTTATTCTTCTCTTATTCTCTCTCTTCTCTTTTTTTCTTTTTATTTCATTATTATTTATGTCACACCTCAAATCCGAGATATAACATGGTCATGCTACCAAGGGATACAACCCAAAATAACATGAAGCCAACATTTATTTTTTTAAATAGAATAATAGATGCATCGTAAATAAAAGTGATAAAAGGTTCCATTTAAGTTCTTAATTAAATTAAAACTGATTCAGAGCATCTAAATCTAAAATCAAATATCAACCTATGTCTCAAAATTCATAAATAAATAACTATAAATCTATGATCATAAAATAAATTAAATTTAGCTATAAAATTTTCAAGCTTACCACGTAGATTTCAAGTTTGGATCTTTCATTGATCCTAATCTTATTTTTTTATAAAAAAAATAAAAAGATTGAGCTATACTAGCTCAGTAAGTAGAACCTATGCTTTCTTATCAGATCAAGCATAAATTTTTTTATGATAATATAATATTTAAAAAATAATAGATAATATAAAATAAAATATTTCATAGGATACATAATAAAATAAATCATAAATCAGTTATGCATGCATTTATTATGAAATTTCATAAATATGATTTATAGATCATTCTTATCAGATATTCATGTCATGTTTCAAAATATCGCTTATAGATATTCATGCTAAGATGACTTTATATATGTGATATGACCATATTTCTTAATCGATAAAGTTCTTATTTAGTAAGCCAACTTTATACCTATTGGTAGGGCCATATTTCTTGCAGATGCTAGTTCTAGATATCGATCTTTCCATAGAAATTCGTTCATAGCTATCTAAGAGTTTTTAAAATCTTTATATATTTTTTTAACACATATACACATACACATAGATGAAAAAATAATAAAATTCATGCTTCATAAATATGCTATTTTCATAAAATATATTCATAAAATCATTGATCATAATAAAATGTGCTTTCTCATATCTTATATGCTGATTCTTCTTTTATAAAAAATATAATTTTATTAACAATAAATCATATGTAAGAAAAATATGATAATTTAAAAATAAATAAAGAGCATAAGGTCTACTTATCTTGATCATCCTAAATTTTCAGACTTCATTAAGAGAATCAGGTAATCCCATTTAACATATTAAATCATGATCAATTTTTATTTAATAAATTAAATAAAATTAAATAATAATAAAAGAAGGCTGTTGACCAGGTGATCGATTTTGATAGACCACCCAAGCACCAAACATTTGGGATCATCTTGTCAGAGTCAACATGGGTCCCTAAAAGAGGAAGATATAACTCGATACAGAATCCATAGGTCTTTCTAAAGAGAGAAAATGGACGAAGAGAAAGAAAGTAGAGAGAGAAAATAGCATATAAGATCTCATCATCATCTAGAGAGAGAAAATAGGAGAGATAAATTTTAGAGAAAAGAGAAGAGAGACATGAGAGAGAGAAAAAAAAATCCTAGAGAGACACAATAGAGAGAACTTTTTTCTTTCTCGTTTTTTTCTTTTCTTTCTTTTTCTCTTCCTTTCTTCTGCTTGTCTTGGCCGAGTTAGGAACCAAGGGTCTAATGGCTCATGGCCGGAAGTCCGATTGCGACACAAGCGGCCAATGGTGATGGAGCAAGAGATCGTCGACGGTAAGTTGCCGGCCAACCAAAGAAACAAGAAAAACCTCAAAAAAATAAGGGACCACCCCCATTTTCTTTCATTTTTCTGATCACTAGCCGATCACCGACGGCCATAACCTCAGAAAAAGGTGATAGGGAGGACAGGGGTCATGACCGATGGGGGTGGCACCAAGAGCGGCAACGCTAGTGGCCAAAAAAAGGGGAAATAAGGCTTGGCCAAATAGGGTCTTTTGCTTTGATGGCTTTTTTGGCGAGTCTGACGGTCGGTGGCCATGTGCAATAGCTTGAGAAGAAGGGGAAGAAAGAGAGGAAGATGGGTCGGGCTTATCTCGGGCTCTAGTGAGGATTTTAGACGGACAAGGTGAGGGTATCTGTGGCTTCAATGGGAGAAACCAAGGAAAAGAAGAGGAAGGTCGGTGCTCATCGTGGACGGCTTTGGAGGAGGGAGGGAGAGATTTATTGGAGACTCCTAAGGGTTCTTGGTAGTTCTTAGGAGTCTGATTCTTGTCGAATATGAGAGAGAAGAAGACTCCCATTGGGAGTCTTCGTCTTAGGCCTTTCTTCCCTTTTTTTTTTGTTTTATTTTTCTTTCTTTTTCATGTGCTTTCAGGGTGTGGCTAGCTCATGGTGGGCTGATCGAATGGGACTGGATTATTACATTCTATCTCTCTTAAGAAAAGTTTCATCATCGAAATTTGGCATACCTTCATTATCTATTGCTCCTTGAATTGATTTTGATGATTACAAAGCATTTGAGGGGGTTTCTAATGATTTTGGTTTGGAAAAAGACTTATTGCATTTCAGGAGCAAAATCATAATTTCATCAAGACCTGATTCGGAAGCCTCAAGAGCAAGAACAAAAGATGTGCAATCTATTGGAGGCAATTTTAATATTTTTGGAAGTGTATTTTGTAAGAAAATTAGGTTTATATTTTTTGAGTCGACCTCATGAGTCGACTCATGGCTAGAAGGGCTGAACGGCACACGAAAATTTTGGCTGGCACACTCTGTGAGTCGACCCCATGGGTCGACCCCTTGGCATGAGTCGACCCTATGAGTCGATCTCTACTACTCTGCAGGCCAAAATTACAGAACAGTCATTTTCTTCTCTTTTTCACAGAGGTCGACCCCATGAGTCGACCCATGAGCATGAATCGACCTTATGAGTCGACCCCTGTGACAGAAAATTTTCGTAACGGCTAGTTTTTAATCCGTTTCAATTATATTTAATGCTCATTTAATGTGCTCTAATGGCTCTATTTCAGCTCAGATTACTCTCCACCATTATTTAAAGTTATATAAAGGACATTAAAGGAATAAATCAAAAACAAGAAAGAGATTTGAAAAAGGGTCTTGAAGCATTCTTTTCAACCCTAAGCAAGAGCCCACTTAAAGAGTTCAAGAAGCTTTTAATTCAAGTTCACCAACTCCTCAAGAGCTCATTCAAGTCTCCAACCACCTTGAGAAAATTAGAAAGAGCTTCCTTCTAATTGTGTAAAGTGTATTTAAAGCTTTATTCGCTCATTAAGGAGCTACATCTGTATTTCTGTGCAATTAACTGTAATACTCTTTTTTGAGTTATTATTTTTGTTTTGAAAGGATTCCAAAACGTGGAAAGGTTGATCCGAACCTTGAATCGGATTGGATTGGGTTGGCTTGTATCCGAAAAATAAGTGTTCTAGCTTGGGATAGCTAGAGTCAGAGATTCCGACGAGTGTATTCAGGTTGAATATGATTTAGTGGATTTGAATTCTCAAGTAGGAGCTTGGGGAGTGGATGTAGGTGCAATGTTGGCACCGAACCACTATAAATCTTCTTGTTTGTGTTGTGCTTACTTGCTCTCCTTTTAAATTTCTGTATCCTCTTGTATTTTTGCATCCAACTTCTACACTTTGCATAAATTACACTCTCCATACTTATCTTGATCATTGTTAAATAATCTTCATAGTAGTAAGTTAAGTTTAAATTTTTAAAAACCCAATTCACCCCTCCTCTTGGGTTGTATAGCTGGGCAACAAGTGGTATCAGAGCTCGGTGCTCTAGCCCTACTTTGATTTAACCATCAAAGAGCTAAAGATCTATGGCAACTCAAGTTGGCACTTCTCTAGCCGAGGGGCAGTCCACTAACCGACCTTCACTTTTCAATGGGTCAAACTATACCTATTGGAAAGCTCGGATGAAAATCTTCATTCAAACACTTAACTATGATATATGGAGTATCATAATAAATAGACCTCACACACCCACTAAATTAATTAATGGTGTGGAATCAACCAAACTCGAAAAAGAATGGGATGAGGTTGATAAGAAAATGGCTCAACTAAATGCTAAAGCCATGAATATTTTGTATTGTGCTCTAGATGCTAATAAATTCAATCGTATTTCAACATGTATGTCTGCTAAGAAAATATGGGATAGATTAGAAGTAACTCATGAAGGAACTAATCAAGTGAAAGAATCCAAAATTAACATGCTCGTGCATAAATATGAACTTTTTAAAATAAAGCATGATGAATCTATAACTGAAATATTTACTCATTTTACTGATATTATAAATGGTCTAAAAAGTCTTGGTAAGTCTTATTCTAACAGTGATCTCGTGAGAAAGATTCTTAGGTTCTTACCAAGAACTTAAGAAGCCAAAGTGACCGCTATCCAAGAAGCCAAAGATCTGAATATCCTACCCTTGGAAGAGCTTCTAGGATCACTGATGATATATGAGCTGAGCATGAAACAACATCAAGAAGAAGAAGTCAAAAAGAAGAGGACAATCACCCTCAAATCCATGGCTCAACTTGATGAAGAAACTGACGATATGAAAAATGAAGAGCAGGATGAAGAAATGGCTCTCATTACTAGAAGATTTAAAAAATTTTTGAGAAAAAAGAAACAAGGAATGAGGAAGAGGCCATCCACAAAAGGAGAACATAGCAAAGAAAAGGATAAAGACCAACTCCTTATTTACTACGAATGCAAGAAATCGGGACACTTTAAGTCTGAATGCCCACAACTGAAGAATGATCCCAAGAAGTATAAGAAGAAGGTCATGATGGCTACTTGGAGTGGAAGTGATGAGTCAAGCTCCGAAGAAGAAGACTCAAATGAACAAGCCAACTTGTACCTTATGGCACATGAAAATGAGATAAATTCTGTAACTCCTATTGACTTTACCTTTGAAGAACTTCATGAAGCTTTTTATGATTTAATTGATGAACTAAAGAAGCTAGGGATAAAGAACAAAGAGTTAAAATCAAAGAATCAATCTTTACTAAAATAAAATGAGAGCATTTCAAATGAAAAATCTATCCTGTTTCAAAAAAATCTAAACTTAAAAAATGAAATTGTCAAGCTAAAATCAATCGTTGAAAAATTCACCTTAAGTTCTAATAAACTTAATATGATTCTTGAAAATCAAAAGGCTGTTTATGATAAGGCTGGTCTTAGTTACAACCCCTTAAAAAAATAAAAATTTTTAAAAAATATCTATGTAAACTCTTTAAACAACAAGTTCTCAAATATTACTTGCTTCAAATGTGGTAGAATAGGTCACAAGTCATACACTTGTCTCTCTAACAAATCCATAAATCCTAATGCAAAGAAAATATGGGTTCTAAAAGGAACCATTGTGACTAACCAAAAAAGACCCAAGAAAGCTTGGGTACCTAAAGTAAAAACTTGACTTTTGCTTGCAGATATGTCTAGCATCCCAAGGAGCAAACCGAAAATGATATCTTGATAGTGGATGCTCGAGACACATGACTGGTGATGAATCTCAATTCATCACACTTGATGCTAAAAATGGAGGGATGGTCACCTTTGGAGACAATGACAAAGGAAAGATCATCGGTATAGATAACATTGGTATCACTCCCTCCAAGTATATTAAAAATATTTTATTAGTCGATGGTTTAAAACATAATTTATTAAGCATCAGTCAATTTTGTGATAAAGGATACAAAGTTATTTTTGAATCTTCTATTTGCATTGTAACTAGTCCTATTAATAAAGGCATTAAATTTATTCGGCATAGATATGGTAATATTTTTATGGTAGATTTGAATGATCTATCCAAAATAAACTTGCAATGCCTAGTATCCTTGAATGTCAAAATTAATGAGACTAGTTGGCTTTGGCATCATCGGCTTGCACATATTAGCATGCATTCACTTTCAAAACTCATTAAGAAGGAATTGGTTATTGGTTTACCCAAATTGAACTTTGAAAAGGATAGAATTTGTAATGCATGCCAACTAAGTAAACAAACAAGAGTTTCATTCAAATCTAAAAATATTATTTCAACTTCTAGGCCATTAGAACTATTGCACATGGATTTATTTAGACCTACTAGAACTACTAGTCCAAGAGAAAAATGATATGATTTTATAATTATTGATGATTTTTCTCATTTTATATGGATTTTTTTTAGCACACAAGGATGAAACTTTTCAAATTTTTTCTAAATTTTATCGAAAAGTCACAAATGAGAAAGATTTTTCAATTCAAAATATTCAAAGTGATCATGGAACCGAATTTGAAAATCAAGATTTTGAAAAGTTTTGTGATGAAAAAGGAATTGGCCATAACTTTTCGGCACCTAGGACACCCCAACAAAATGGGGTAGTAAAAAAGAAAAATAGAACCCTTGAAGAAATGGCCCGTACCATGCTATGTGAAAGCAACCTTCCAAGATACTTTTGGATGGAAGTAATTAACATGGCATGTTACATATTAAATCATGCTTTAATTAGACAAATTTTAAAGAAAACTCCCTATGAGCTTTGGAAAGGAAGAAAACCAAACATTGCATATTTTCATATTTTTGGTTGCCGATGTTTTGTGTTAAATAATGGTAAAGAAAGACTAGAAAAATTTGATGCAAAATCTGATGAAGTGATTTTTCTTGGTTACTCCTCTTCTAGTAAAGCCTTTAGAGTTTTCAACAAAAGAACCTTAGTAGTAGAGGAGTCAATACATGTTATCTTTGATGAAACTAACGATCTTCCTTCAAGGAAGAATGAAGGTTTTGATGATGCAGATCCTCTTATAGAAAGAATAAAGGAGATCACTCTAAAAGATTCAACCATTTAAGATGATGAAGAACATGAAGACAAACAGGATGAGGAAGGTGAAGAACAACAAGAACAACTTCAAGGTATAAATGATCTACCCAAAGAATGGAGGTATGATCACAATCATCCAAAGAACTAATCATTGGTGATCCTACACATAGTGTAAGAACTCATTCTTCACTTAAAGATGCATTCAATCATTTTGCTTTTGTCTCTCATCTTGTATCTAAAACTATAGACGAAGCTGAAAAAGATTATAATTGGATTAATGCAATGCAAAAAAAAAATTAATCAATTTGAAAGAAATAATGTATGGACCTTAGTATCAAGATCTAAAAATTATTCAATAATTAACACAAAATGGGTATATAGGAATAAATTAGATGAACATAGAAATGTAATAAGAAATAAAGCAAGATTGGTTGTAAAAGGTTATAATCAAGAAGAAGAAATTGATTTTGATGAGACTTTTGCACCTGTTGCTAGATTAGAGGCAATTAGACTTCTACTTGCATATGCTTGCTTTATGAAATTTAAATTATTTCAAATGGATATCAAAAGTACTTTTTTAAATAGATATATTGCTGAAGAAGTTTATGTAGAACAACTCTCAGATTTTAAAAATCATGCTTTTCCTAATCATGTTTTTAAATTAAACAAAGCTCTATATGGTTTGAAACAAGCACCCAGAGCTTGGTATGAAAGGCTAAGCAAATTTTTACTTAATAATGATTTTTCAAGAGGAAATGTAGACACAATTCTTTTCATTAAAAGAAATCAAGATGATATATTAGTTATACAAATATATGTTGATGACATTATTTTTGGGTCTACTAATGAAACTCTTTGTCAAGATTTTGCAAAGCTCATGCAGGGAGAGTTCGAGATGAGCATGATGGGAGAACATACATTCTTTCTCGGACTCCAAATCAAACAAACAAAGGAAGGAATCTCCATCACTCAAAGCAAGTACACAAGAGAATTACTCAAAAAATTTAGAATGGAGAACTCCAAAGCAATTGGCACACCCATGAGCCCATCATGTAAGCTTGACAAGGACGAAGAAGATAAAAGTGTAGACTTAAAATTTTATAGAGGCATGATTGGTTCTCTATTATATTTAACTGCTAGTAAACCTGATATTATGTTTAGTGTTTGCCTGTGTGCTCGTTTTCAATCAAATCCAAAAGAATCACACTTGAATGCAGTTAAAAGAATCCTTAGATATTTAAATGGTACACAAACTCTAGGATTATGGTATTCTAAGAACTCATTAATTGACTTAATAGGATATTCAGATGCCAATTTTGCTGGATGTAGATTAGATAGAAAAAGTACTAGTAAAACTTGTCAATTTCTTGGAGTTAACCTAATCTCTTGGTTTAGCAAGAAACAAAATTCGGTAGCACTGTCTATGGCTGAGGCCGAATACATTGCAGTCGGAAGTTGTTGTGCTCAAATCTTGTGGATTAAGCAACAACTCAAAGACTTTGGTATCAAACTTAATGAAACTCCCATAAGATGTGATAACACTAGTGCTATAAATCTCACTAAAAATCTAATTCAACATTTTAGGTCAAAACATATTGAAATCAGGCATCATTTCATAAGAGAATATGTCCAAAATAAAGACATAATTCTTGACTATGTTTGTACTGAAAAATAATTAGCTGACATCTTTACCAAGGCCTTAAGTGAAGATAGATTTTATGAAATTAGGAGAGAACTAGGAATCCTTAATCCATCTGCTTAAGTGTCTCTCTGATTCCAAGGTATCACCACCAAAAATTCTTTTAGCTTAATTCTCATCTTTTCTTTTGAGCTCAAAAGCTCAAAATTATCATTCTCATAATCAATTTTTGGGTAAACATTCTTCTCCAAATATTTCAATTTTTTTTTTTTGAAATTATTTTATTATTTTTCTAAATTTTTCTGTGCCATGAGTCGACCCCCAGGGTCGACCCTAGGGTAAACTTGTAATAATGACTAAATCCTTCGGGCACTCTCTTTTTGTTGGAAATCTCTCTTTGAGCCGACCCAACTCTCTGACTTCTTCCTTCAACCAAACCAAAGGTCTCCCTCTCTTCTTCCTCAAATCCAAGTTTTCTCTCAAGATCCTTCTCCCACCGTCTCTCACCCTCTAAATCGCCCTCTTGGAACCAAGTTCCCCTTCTCCTTCTTCATTTGGAGTGATTCGAGCCTACCCTAAACTCTATCCATCTTCTCCAAATCGGCACATCACTTCTCCAAAATCCTTATCTTTCCACTAAAAACCCTTCATCTATCCCTCACATTTGCTCTCCTAAATTTCGTGCTAGTCCCGCCTGTGCAAATGGCTCCCAAGATGAAACTTCCACAGAGGAGAAAATCAGTTCGCGGGTTGGAGAAAAATGTGCACCGAAAGAGACTAGCAACCGAGACCACTTCTGCTTCAAACCCTGCTCCTGCTTCAGCTCCAGCTATAACCCGGTCACCAATCAGCCCTAGTAAGGTTCCCCTCTCTGATAGGAAAGTAGAGCCCGGCAAAAATATTGATTTCAAATTTTTTGAAAAGAAAGGGTTCACTTCGGATCAAAAATTAAGGACCAAGGTTGGAAATTCTACTGCTCCTTAAAAGAAAATACTTATGTGGATCTTGTTAGAGAATTTTACCTAAATTTGGGATACAAAAATGAAACAGTAAAATCCACAGTGAAGGGTGTAGACATTAGCCTAGATCCTGTGCTTTTGGGGGAGATACTTCATTTACGTTGTGAGGGGTACACCAACATGGAACTCCCAAGTAAAGAGGAAGGAATAAATGTTATTCTAGGGAGAACCTTCATTAGAAGTCTGAACAAATTAGAGGCAAAGATTCTTTCCATTGAGATGAGACTGCTACACCACATGGTAACTAAGTTATTTTTCCCTAAAAGTGGTAGACATGATCTTCTCTCTGGTCGGGACATCTGCATTATGTATCATGTAATTACTCAAACCCCCCTGAACCTCCTGACATTGATGTTTGAGGCTATGAGAGAGACCTTGAATAGGTCCAAGGCACACTTGCCTTTTGGTATAGCTCTCACTCTAGTATTTAGAAGGTTTGAAGTTAGCTTTGAGGGGGAGGCAGTAGCTAGACTATCTCACTCCGACACTATCAACCGCCATACTATGCACCGCATAGAATTTTTCAAAACTAATGGTGGTTGGACAAAAGGTATGGAAGAGAGAGCTGAGGACAGAGCAGAGGAGGAAGGACCATCCTCACCCCTCCATGATCACAGAGCAGCTTTACTAGATATTCAGTTTATTTTTGATCACGAAGCTGGCCCGTCAGAGTCTACGAGGAGACATACTTCAGTTTAGCAGCCGGACAGTAGAGTACATCCTTCAGAGATCAGATTGGCTGATGATCAGATAGAGATGATATCTCAGCGTGTAGCTTCCATACTATCTCGTCAGTTGGGTACTTCAGCTTTTACACAGAGATTGACATCTCACGATGTATCTGATCAGACACTGATCCCTCACATTTCCACTATCTTCCAGATGATTACTGATCAGTCAGTACGCATTGAACAGCTTGAGGTTTTTATATTGAGACTGACTGGCAGAGTACTTGACTTGCAGGGGCAAGTGTTAGCTCTAGCCCATCCACAGCCGTATGAGGATATCACAGAGGTCTCAGACCTATCTGCGGAGGCGGCCAGACTGCGAGGAGTCTTAGAGAGTGGTTTTGACTTCCTGAGGAGAGAGATCAGGGGCTCTAGTGAATATACTTTCACTCAGTTCAGTGCCCTGCTACAGTATGTTTCGAGAGCCTTGAACCTTCTGGACACTATCAGACTCTCACTTGTAGCTCAGTCCTTTGCTTCTCAGCCTTCAGGATCTTCTCACCCCTCTACTCGTGCTGGCACCTCTACTCGTGGCAGAGGCAGACACGGTCGAGGTTGAGCTCGTGGACATGATTCTTCATCTCCTCACCCCATTTCTGATTCATCAGACTCCGATCCGTCCAGCCATGATATCTATTAGATCCAGTGTAGTCTGTCCTTTCTTTAGTTTTTGTCTAGGATCTATCTTGTGGGCCATGTAATGTAATGTTGACTGATTGACTCTTGGATAGTTTCTATCCATGTTTTTTGTACTCTAAGTTAACACTTATGTATGGAAATATCTATGTATTCAGTCACCTTTTAGATATATATATGTACTTTGACTTTCAATGAATATCTCTGAACATAATCAAATTGAATTGCTTTTAATTATGAGATTTGTGCTGTGAAATACTTGAATAGCAATATCTTTTAAATGAGCAAATTGGTATATCTTTTACGTTTGCTATATTGAGGAGGAGTAAAATAATAAGCAATAAAGAAACAAGCAATCAAAGAAGGAAGCTAAAGAAGTAAAATTGATCCCATCAAAAAGAAGGAATAGAGAAAATATGTCCTTTAAAAAGGGAAGCAGAAAATCTCAATTGATGCTGTCAAAAAGGAGGAGTAGAGATGAATCAAAATCGAGATTGAGTAATAAGAGCAATAAAGATTGAACAATAAGCAAAAATTTAAAAATCAAGATTGAGCAATAAGAGTAATAAAGATTTAACAATAAGCAACAAATCAAGAATGAGCAATAAGTAAATTGCTAAGCAAATGGGCACATGTGTCATATGTCAAAGAATCAAAATCAGCTTTTCTTTCCAGGCAAATGCACTTATAAGCAAATTTTAAATTTATAGCGAATTTCAAATTTATCTTTAAATTGCTTATGATGCATTTCGTTTCAATACTTGGCTATAATATTTAAGTAATGCATCTTCATAAATTTAAAATTCATGTTCAATGCTTTATATATGCTTTAGCTCAAGTGTTTTGTCATCGTCAAAAAGGGAGAGATTGTTGCTCCTTGAATTGATTTTAATGATTACAAAGTATTTGAGGGGGTTTCTAATGATTTTGGCTTGAAAAAAGACTTATTATATTTTAGAGGCAAAATCATAATTTCATCAAGACCTGATTTGGAAGTCTCAAGAGCAAGAACAAAAGATGTGCAATCTATTGGAAGCAATTTCAATATTTTTGGAAGTGTATTTTATAAGAAAATCAGATTTATATCTTTTGAGTCGACCCCATGAGTCGACTCATGGCTAGAAAGGCTGAATGGCACGCGAAAATTTTGGCTGGCACACTTTGTGAGTCAACCCCATGGGTCGACCCCTTAGCATGAGTCGACCCTATGAGTCGACCTCTGCTGCTCTGCAGGTCAAAATTACAGAACAGTCAATTTCTACTCTTTTTCACAGAGGTCGATCCCATGAGTCGACCCATAAGCATGAGTCGACCCCTGTGATGAAAAATTTCTGCAACGGCTAGTTTTTAACCTGTTTCAATTATATTTAATACTCATTTAATGTGCTCTAACAGCTCTATTTCAGCCCAGATTACTCTCCACCATTATTTGAAGTTATATAAAGGGACTTAAAGGAGGAAATAAAAAATAAAGAGATTTGAAAAAGGATCTTCAAGCATTCTTTTCAATCCTAAGCAAGAGCCCACTTAAAGAGTTCAAGAAGCTTTTAATTCAAGTTCACCAACTCCTCAAGAGCTCATTCAAGTCTCCAACCACCTTGAGAAAATCAGAAAGAGCTTCCTTCTAATTGTGTAAAGTGTATTTAAAGCTTTATTTGCTCATTAAAGGAGCTACATCTGTATTTCTATGCAATTAACTGTAATACTCTTTTTTGAGTTATTATTTTTATTTTGGAAGGGTTCTAAAATGTGGAAGGTTGATCCGAACCTTGAATCAGATTGTATTGGGTTGGCTTGTACTCGAAAAATAAGTGTTCTAGCTTGAGATAGCTAGAGTTATAGATTCCGATGAGTGTATTCAGATTGAATACGGTTTAGTAGATTTGAATTCTCAAGTAGGAGCTTGGAGAGTGGATGTAGGTGCAAGGTTGGCACCGAACCACTATAAATCTTCTTATTTGTGTTGTGCTTACTTGCTCTCCTTTTAAATTTCTGTTTTCTCTTGCATTTTTGCATCCAACTTCTACACCTTGCATAAATTACACTCTCCATACTTATCTTGCTCATTGTTAAATAATCTTCATAGTAGTAAGTTAAGTTTAAATTTTTAAAAACTCAATTCACCCCCCCTCTTGGGTTGCATAGCTGGGCAACATTATCAAATAAGTGAGGATATTTCGACTTCATATCATCTTGAAGCTCCCAAGTAGCCTCTCTCTCTTCATGATTGCTTCACTGAATCTCCACATATGCATCATCTTAAGACTTGCTCTTTTCGATCAATATTTTGGACGGAAAACTCTTTATAAGTTAAGTTTTCATGAACTTGCAATGGCTCATACTCTACCATAATATTCAGATCAGGAATAAACTTCCTCAGCAAGAGAAACATGAAAGACATTGTGCACTTTAGATAATTCTGATAGCATTTTAAAACTTGATCCTTTTATCTTCAATCATATTAAATTATTCCGATCTCTTTCAAATGAACACTAACATCTCAACCTCAGATTAACATACATAATTCCATGAAATGCATTGCTCTTGATTAACTCCATGTAGAAGTCATGCTTAGCCCAATTTACTCTAAATAGTTTAGAAGGTGACTTGAGCATCGAATTGTCTCCATGTCTATATAGCTTTCTTTCTTTTCTGAACCCTCACATGATTTAATGATTAAACTTTTTATCTTAGGAAAACCTCAAACCAATTTCTTTATTCAATTTAATAACAATAGCAAAATACCTTAGATCTACTCAGAAAAGTAAACTTTTAACTTGAAATTCAATATAACCCCAAAATCACCAACAAATATACAAAAAATCAAGTAATCAGATCCAAATGTGATAATTTAAATAACTAAAGAATCCATAAGATATTTATCCTATGTCCTCATAATAGAATCAAATCCACCAATAGAATCAAACATATGTTCCAGTTACATGAGAGTTTCATATATGACATTTGATGTTCGAAGAATATTCCTGACTCATACAATGAAATTCTTTTGTAGGCCATACCCTAAACAATTTTCTTTTGATAAATCCAGAATTATAATGATCAAATAATTAACATCAAAATTAGAAAAGTTATTATTATCTTTACCTATGTTAAGTTTAAAATTTTAAAATTATCTAAATAACAATTGAACAAGTATACTTAACATAACTTTCCAGAGTCAATATCTCTCGTACTTAAGTCAAACCTACTTATTGAAATCTAAGACATAACTCATCAATTCTAATATACAAATCATATGCTACTTATGCATAAATTTTATCACAATATCTATTGATCCAAAATCCAAACTTTGGGTCCTTAATGCTACTTCTATTGTGTCCCTAGTGATCATAATTTTATAGTCAAATACCACTTAACTTACAATCCTTTGTGATTATAACCTAAGTTTTGATACCATTATGTTACACTTCACATCCAGGACATAACACCATCATACTACCAAGGACTGCAGCCCAAGATAACATGAAGCCAACATTTATTTTCATAAATAGAATAACAGATGCATCATAAATAAAAGTGACAAAAATGTTCCATTCAAATTCTTAATTAAATCAAAATTAGTTCAGCACATCTAAATCCAAAATCAAACACCAACGTGTTGGGTATAAAATCCCCCCCAGTCGAAGTTTGTGTCAGGAGTGACCACTTAGGGATTCTACCGGTGTCCGACCTTCGGCGACATCTCTCCTGCGGCCGAGCCTCCACAGCATTCCCAAGTTTCGCCGATGGATAAACCCCCACCAGCGTCGACCAGATTCTTCACGACTGCAGGAAGACTTCGTCCGGACTCCTACGGGAGCCAGACTTCATCCCCGACTTCAATTGCAGGTAGACTTCGTCCGGACTCCTATGGGAGCAGGACTTCGTCCCCGACTTCAATTGCAGGTAGACTTCGTCCGGACTCCTACGGGAGCTGGACTTCGTCCCTGACTTCAATTGCAGGAAGACTTCGTCCGGACTCCTACGGGAGCCGGACTTCGTCCCCGACTTCAATTGCAGGTAGACTTCGTCCGGACTCCTACGGGAGCCGGACTTCGTCCCCGACTTCAATTGCAGGTAGACTTCGTCCGGACTCCTATTGGAGCCGGACTTCATCCCCGGCTCCGACTGCAGGAAGACTTCGTCCAGACTCCTATGGGAGCCGGACTTCGTCCCCGACTCCGACTGCAGGAAGACTTCGTCCGGACTCCTACGGGAGCCGGACTTCGTCCCCGACTCCGACTGCAGGAAGACTTCGTCCGGACTCCTACGGGAGCCGGACTTCGTCCCCGACTCCGACTACAGGAAGACTTCGTCCAGACTCCTACGGGAGCCGGACTTCGTCCCTGACTCCGACTGTAGGAAGACTTCGTCCGGACTCCTACGGGAGCCGGACTTCATCCTCGACTTCAATAGCAGGAAGACTTCGTTCGGACTCCTACGGGAGCCAGACTTCATCCCCGACTTCAATTGCAGGTAGACTTCATCCGGACTCCTATGGGAGCCGGACTTCATCTCCGACTTCAATTGCAGGTAGACTTCGTCCGGACTCCTACGGGAGCCAAACTTCATCCCCGACTTCAATTGCAGGTAGACTTTGTCCGGACTCCTACAGGAGCCGGACTTCATCCCTGACTTCAATTGCAGGTAGACTTCGTCCGGACTCCTACGGGAGCCGGACTTCATCCCCGACTTCAATTGCAGGTAGACTTCGTCCGGACTCCTACGGGAGCCAGACTTCATCCCCGACTTCAATTGCAGGTAGACTTCGTCTGGACTCCTATGGGAGCCGGACTCCGTCTCCGGCTTCGACTGCAGGAAGACTTCGTCCGGACTCCTAAGGGAGCCAGACTTCGTCTCCGACTCCGACTGCAGAAAGACTTCGTCCGGACTCCTACGGGAGCCGGACTTTATCCCCGATTCTGACTGCAGGAAGACTTCGTCCGGACTCCTACGGGAGCCAGACTTCATCCCCGACTCTGACTGCAGGAAGACTTCATCCGGACTCCTACGGGAGCCGGAGTTCGTCTCCGAATCTGACTGCAGGAAGACTTCGTTCGGACTCCTACAGGAGCCAGACTTCGTCCCCGACTCCGACTGCAGGAAGACTTCATTCGGACTCCTACGGGAGCCGGACTTCGTCCCCGACTCTGACTGTAGGAAGACTTCGTCCGGACTCCTACGGGAGCCGGACTTCGTCCCCGACTCTGACTGTCGGAAGGCTTCATCCGGACTCCTACGGGAGCCGAACTTCATCCCTGACTCCGACTGCAGGAAGATTTCGTCCGGACTCCTACGGGAGCCAGACTTCGTCCCCGACTCTGACTGTAGGAAGACTTCGTCCAGACTCCTACGGGAGCCGGATTTCATCTACAGAAAGCCTCTGACTGGGCTCCTACAGCAAATGGCCCTCGTCTATAGTACTAACGCTCAAGGCACCCAACGGTAGACGGCCCGCCAGCAACATCCGAGCTCCTTTCAGATGGATAGCCACCTCTCTCCGCCAGGCACTTCAACCGAGCTTCGATCGACAGGCCTGGACTCCCTGACAGGCCACAGTAATGGCAACGACTCTGCTCCATCTCCTGCGATGGATTCTGTGTGGCTCCACCACTCCCCGTAACAGGCTCCACGCGGCAGGCCGCAGTAATGGCCACGATTCTGCTCCACCTCCTGCGATGGATTCTGCGCGGCTCCACCACTCTCCGGCGAGTCGCGACAACGGACGCTGCTCCACTCTCCACAACAGACTCCACGTGGTGAGCCATGGTGATAGCCATGACTCCACCCCATTCATTACTCTTCATAATAAACTCCTCCTGGCCCCGAGCGGCCCACTACTAGGCGGTTACAAACATTGCTATCAATCCGTTGCTCCCTCCACCTATAAAAAGGGGGTCCCGGATATGTTATTCTCTAAGCCCTAATTTCTATCTCAAAACTCTGCTAAAATTTTCGTTCGAGCACTCCATTCTTGTTGAGGCAGAGAACTGACTTGAGCATCAGAGGGTCTTGCCGGAGCAACCCCAACTCCGGTTTAGACTTCTTTTGTAGGTCCCGACGGTGACCGCGACTCTCTCGACTCCAGCTTCTCCGATGCAGGCGGATTTTTGCACCAACAGGATTGGTACTAGAGGAAGGGTCTGTGTCTTCACAGTACCTTTGTTCTTAAAGGAGCGCTCAACGGGACCACCTCCGGTCATCTTCCCTGATATCTTCTCCTCCAGTTTCTTGTCTGGCCTCCACCTGATGCCTCTCCGAAGGGCATCCTCCGGGCGGTCAACGGCCTCTGCGGCCAGGTCTCAGCGAGCTCCGCAAGCCCCACCCCCATCTCCAGCCTCCCAGGCTCCTCCTCCTCCGGCAACAGCAATCGACATGGAGCAGTCTGATGATTGACCTTCGACAGATTTTGCCAACACCATCTCAGGAGAATCCCGGCAGGGAACAACCGATGTATTGGTCGGACCTCTTAAGCGACAAAGGATTGGGGAATCCATAACCTTTACTGAAGAAGATGCTTGGGGAGTTCAATTTCCTCATGACGATGCAGTTGTAGTTTCTTTAAATATAGCTAATTACGATGTCTGCCGTATTCTTGTTGACAATGAAAATTTGGCCAATATTTTGTTCTACGACGCCTTCTCAAAAATGTCCATCCTTGACGGTCATTTGGGGCCGATTAGCTCCCCCTTGGTAGGGTTTACCGACGATGCTGTCCCGGTGGAGGGGTTAATAACTTTGACTGTGGTTGCTGGTCGATATCCAAGACAATCCAGGGCTTTGGTGAATTTCCTGGTGGTGAAGGCGCCGTCAGCCTACAACGCTATCCTCGGCCGACCTGATCTCAACACTCTCTGGGCCGTGGTGTCAACCTATCATTTGAAATTGAAATTCTCTACTAACCAGGGGGTCGAAGAAGTCAGGGGAGACCAGGCCCTGGCCAGACACTGCTACAACATAGCCTTGCAAAGAAGTGACCAATCTGACCTCTGTCTGGTTGATGGATTGGACGCCCGCGACGATCTCGCTGAGGAAAAGGGCGGCCTAATCGAAGACCTGGTTTCGATCCCTTTGAACGATGGGGATACGGAGCATGTGGTGAAGATCGGCTCCAACCTGGGGGAAGAGGTGCGGATGCAGCTCATTGATTTCCTACGAAAGAATGTAGATGTTTTCGCTTGGGTCCCAGCAGACATGCCAGGGATTGACGCAGAAGTCATGGAACACCATCTGGCCGTCGATCCAAAGCATCGACCGATGAAAGAAAAAATTCGAGGTCATGCATCGGAGAGGCAGAAAGCGATAGCCGAGGAAGTGGACAAACTCCTGAAAGCTGGATTCATTTGAGAAGTCAATTATCCTGACTGGATTTTCAATATCGTCCTAGTCAAAAAGGCAAACGGCAAGTGGAGGATGTGTATAGACTTTAAAAAGCTGAATAAAGTCTGCCCGAAGGATAGCTACCTTCTACCTAAAATTGATCAACTGGTGGATGCAACCTCGGGCCATAAGCTTCTCACCTTTATTGACAGATTCTCCGGTTATAATCAAATCAGGATGGCGCTAGAAAATGAAGAAAAGACTGCTTTCATTACTAACCATGGTCTTTACTGTTACAGGGTCATGCCTTTCGGCCTCAAAAATGCAGGTGCGACCTATCAGCGGCTGGTGAATAAAATCTTCAAGGAGCAGATCGACCGCAACATGGAGGTCTACGTGGACGACATGCTCGTGAAAAGCAAATCTTTCATGAACCACGTCACCGACCTCGAGGAGACCTTCGGTGCCCTCCAAAAATATAAGATGAAGCTGAATCCGACTAAGTGTGCTTTCGGAGTGACCTCGGGGAAGTTCTTGGGCTTCATGGTATTGTGGCATGGAATTGAGGCCAATCCAGAGAAAATTCGTACCATCCAGGAGATGGCCGCCTCGTAGTTGATAAAAGTGGTTCAGCGCCTTACAGGGAGGGTGGCAACCCTGAATCACTTCATTGCGAGGTTGGCCGAATGGTGCTTACCCTTCTTCTAAATCCTCAAGCGATCGAAGGACTTCTGTTGGACCACTGAGTGCCAACAGGCGTTCGAAGAACTAAGGAGCTACCTCGGCTCACCTCCACTGTTGGTGAAGCCCGAGCTTGGAGAAGAGCTATTCTTATACCTGGTGGTCTCCCCTATGGCTCTCGCAGCAGTTCTCGTCAAGGAAGAAGCAAAAATTCAACGGCCGATCTACTACATCAGTCGTGCATTGAGAGATGCCGAAACCAGGTATACTAAATTAGAGATGCTAACTTATGCCCTGTTGATTGCAGTCCGGAGGCTCCGACCCTACTTTTAAGAACACACCGTAATGTTGCTCACCGACCAGCCGATCAAGGTGATCCTGCACCGGACAGATGCCTCCGGGAGGATAGTGAAATGGGCGATCGAGCTCACAGAATTTGATATCAACTATCGACCCAGACCGACAGTGAAAGCCCAGATATTGACAGATTTTATCGCAGAATGCACTATCTCAGATGAAGCCGAACCTGAATAGGGTAAAATTGATGGCATGGAGCCCCGACCGAACTCCTCCGAAGAAGAAGCAGTCCCCCCAATTATTTTTGGGCCCTCTACGTGGATGGATCCTCCAACATGTCGGGTGCAGGCGCGGGCCTGATCTTGATCAGTCCGGAGGGAATCATCGCGGAGTACGCTCTGCGCTTCGAGTTCTCCACAACTAACAATGGAGCGGAATACGAAGCTCTGATCACAGGATTGAGGATCGCCAAAGAATTGAGAGTAGATCGGCTCCAAGTTCACAGTGACTCCCAATTGGTAGTGGGACAAGTCAACGAAAACTATGAAGCACGGGAGGACAGCATGGCTAAGTATCTTGAAAAGGTAAAGGAGCTCGTCCCCTCCTTTAGTAGCTTCCACCTCAGGCAGATTCCAAGAATGGAAAATGTCAGGGCCGATCTTCTCTCCAAGCTGGCTACGCTGGCTCCGGCTGAATTGCCCAAGGATGTTCTCTTTGAAGTTCTAAAGTATCCAAGTACAGAAGAATCGTGGCCCATGATTGAAATTGATCATGTGCCCAGTTGGATCGACCCACTGGTAGCATATCTCAGAGACGAAGTTCTCCCTCATGATGTAAAAGAAGCTCGAAAGCTCAGAAATCAAGCCTCCCGGTACATCCTTTATGAGGACAAGCTGTACAAGAGATCATACTCTTTGCCCCTTTTAAAATGTCTCCGGTCTTCGGAAGCTGACTATGCCTTGTGGGAGGTGCATGAGGGAATCTGTGGAAGCCATCTAGGGGCTAGATCCTTATCCCACAAGTTACTCCGCCAAGGGTATTACTGGTCGACAATGTATGTGACTCCATTGAATATGTCAGAAAGTGTGATCGATGTCAGAGGTATGCCAACATCCAGAGACAGCCCGCCGCTGAGCTTACACCCTTGAGTGCCCCATGGCCGTTTGCGCAATGGGGAATGGATATCCTTGGACCCTTTTCCGTGGCATCGGGGCAGAGAAAGTTTCTCCTGGTAGCAATTGACTATTTCACCAAGTGGGTCGAAGCTGAGCCGCTGGCGAAAATCACAGAAGCTAAAGTGCAAGACTTCGTCTGGAAGTCAATCGTTTGCAGGTTCGACCTGCCGAGAACCCTAATTACTGATAACGGACGGCAATTTGCAGGAGCGAGATTCATCGAATTTTGTGAAGACCTAAACATCTCCCACAACTTCACATCGGTAGCCCATCCTCAGGCAAACGGCGAAGCTGAAGTGACCAATAGAACTCTGCTGCAAGGGATCAAGACAAGGCTCGAAAAGGCGAAGGGAACTTGGGCAGACGAACTTTACCATGTGCTGTGGACATACCGAACTACCCAAAGACTGCCCACAGGGGAGACCCCCTTCGCTCTAGCCTTCGGCACGGAGGCTGTTATCCCAATTGAGCTCAAGCTCCCATCGGCATGAGTCGTGGTATTCGACGAACATCACAATTCGCAAGGTCTTAAAGCCAACCTCGACTTGCTGGAAGAAAAACGGGAGGTAGCTCAAATTCGGATGGCAGCCTACAGACAGAAAGTCGCCCGCTATTACAATTCCTGGGTCAAAAATAAAGTCTTTAGAGCAGGAGACCTAGTGCTTCGACGAGCCGCTGTCTCGCAACCTCAGGATCGAGGGAAGCTTGCCCCAAATTGGGAAGGCCCATACGAAGTCAAGGAAGTAATCCGGTCTGAAACTTATTACCTCAAGGAGCTCGGAGGAGCAGACCTCCCGCAACCATGGAGCTCAGAATATTGACGAATATATTACCGGTAACTTTATTTTAAATAAAAGTCTTATATCCACATGTCTTCTCTCTTGGCACGAGCCTATATCGACAGGACGATCGAAACAAACCGTGTCGAGAGTAGGAGGAGAACTTCACCTTGACAAAGTCGAAGGCCCGGTTACATTTAAACCGGATGGGGGGAGAGGCCCTGCAACGCCCATATGTGCCCCCAGAGCCATGTTAGGAACAGGAGGAGAACCTCGTCCTAACATGAGCAAAGTCGAAGGCTCGGTTACATTTAGACCGTATGGGGGGAGAGACCCTGCAACGCCCATATGTGCCCCCACAGCCATGTTAGGAACAGGAGGAGAACCTCATTCTAACATGAGCAAAGTCGAAGGCCCGGTTACATTTAGACCGGATGGGGGGAGAGGCCCTGCAACACCCATATGTGCCCCCACAGCCATGTTAGGAACAGGAGGAGAACCTCGTCCTAACATAAGCAAAGTAGAAGGCCCGGTTACATTTAGACCAGATGGAGGGAGAGGTCCTGCAACGCCCATATGTGCCCCCATAGCCATGTTAGGAATAGGTGGAGAACCTCGTCCTAACATGAGTAAAGTCGAAGGCCCGGTTACATTTAGATCGGATGGGGGGAGAGGCCCTGCAATGCCCATATGTGCCCCCACAGCCATGTTAGGGATAGGAGGAGAACCTCGCCCTAACTTGAGTAAAATCGAAGGTCCGATTACATTTAGACCAGATGGGGGGAGAGGCCCTGCAACGCCCATATGTGCCCCCACAGCCACGTTAGGGACAGGAAGAGAACCTCATCCTAACTTGAGCAAAGTGAAAGGCCCGGTTACACTTAGACCGGATGGAGGGAGAGGCCCTACAACACCCATATGTGCCCCCATAGCCCTATTAGAGACAAGAGGAGGACCTCGTCCTAACCAGAGCTGAAATTGATTACGTCAGAAATAGGGGAAGAACCTCGTCCTGACACCAATTAAGGTCTGATCATTCACGATCGGATGGGAAAAAGGGAACCTTCCCAGCAACCCCTCCGTGCTCTCGCGACCCCATTAAGAGCAGGGGGAACTAAGAGCAGGGGGAAAACCCTCACTCGAAAAAAAAAAGAAAGGGGGAGGGGTTAAAAAGGAAAGCGATGAACTACATCAGCGATAATTGAAAAATAATTTACATTAAAAATACAGAGAACCTCATCTCGATGAGGATGGAGGTTCTCATCAAAATCTCTGGTCTCCAAAAGAGCTCTCAACACGGGCCAAGGATAAGACGGCTTCCTCAGGATGATGAGAAGCTTAGACCTCCGAGCTCGAACTCTGAAAGGAGGCATCAAACTCGAGCGGTCCCAGACAAATCAGCGGCCACAAACAGAGAGACGGGTCAATGCGACAGCGATCGGGTACCTCCAAATGGCATCGATATCGAGCAAGGCAAAAGCCGAAGGAAGATCGGCAAACGATAATTCAACACGTGAGTAAAAGAGGTAGCAAAAATCCCCTTCTCATGTTATTTACTAAATATGCATTACAGAGCCCTTAAGGCTGAAGAAGAAAAGAAAAAGAGGAGGGGAATACAACAATAACAATAGCGAATGAAAGAAGCTCAGCAGGCGACGATTTGATGCAAAGTGCGGACAAGGTAACAAAATCTCCTTCTCATTCTCGATTAACAAGATGTACGTTACAAGACCCTGAGGGCCGAAAAAAAAAAAAACATTACTACAAGACTTGGAAGGAACACATTAGGGACCACTTCAAGCTTTCGACTTCTCCTTCTGATTCCGTCCTTCTCCGCAGCATTTTTCAGTGCGTGTGATAAACCCCTCGGCTCTCGCCCCCCACCTCGTTCTGCTCCATCACTGAAACCCCAACCCTAGGGGGAAAAGGGGGGGATAGAATTCAAGGGGCAGCGACGGCGGCAGCGACGACGACCTGCATCGGGAAGAACCAGAAGTACCCCGGAGGCTGCGATGGCGCCGGAGGCTGCGATGGCGTCGGAGGCATGCACCACCATCGTGTGCTCCACGACGACCACCATCCTAGGTACTTCGGCAAGGTCGGCATGTGCTACTTCCACCGTCCCCGCAACAAGTTCTACTGCCCCACCATCAGCACCGACCGCTTCTGGTCCCTCGGCCCCGATGATGTCAAGAAACCCGCCACAGCTTGTGACGACAACTCTGCCCCCTTGATCGGTGTCACCCTGTTCAACTACTCTGAAATTCTCGGGTGGAACGCGCTCACCGGTTGTTTTCGTTATTAAATCCCTGTTGTCAAAGGAATTCTCCCTCGAGCCCCCTTTGAGGCGGTGGAAACCCTCAGTGACAGTTCGATAGCCGGAGAATTCGCAGGCTACTGTTTTCCCCCTCCTAATCCTCTCGATCCGTGGCATCCTCTCGAGATTGGCCTCTGGGGCAGAAGCCCCAGCGGGAGAACCCCTCGAAGGGGATTGAAAGACTGAAGGCGGCGGGGAGCCGACGGAGATGGTGAAGACTGGTGCGAAGAGTGCTTAGAGTCGAAAAGGGCGCCGATGGAGTGACTAAACTCTCAGGCAGAAGAAAGGTGTCGACTCTCAGGCAAAGTGAAGCCCCTGGAGGGAAGGAGGGGGCTTAAATAAGCGACGGGGCCTGGCGCAGTTATGGTGGCGGATATTCCTAAGTCCACCAGCGCCCGCCACGTGTCCCACTCACCGTGACGTAGGGCTGGCTGCTAGCGGGACCATTATGGTCTGGTGCTTAGGACTACGCTCTGGGGGAAATTCCGAAAGGACTCTTCGGATCGCCCTAATCAAAAAAAGACTCCAGCACGCGCGCATTGAATGCCAAGATTTTCGAGGACGGTCGTGTGCAGAATTCAAGAAAATGACTTCGACTGTAAAATTTTTTTTGTACTTTCTTCATTCGAAACTCGAACTCGGAAGTAGGGGGACTGGTGTTGGGTATAAAATCTCCCCCAGCCGAAGTTCGTGTCAGGAGTGACCACTCAGGGATTCTATCGACGTCCGACCTTCGGCGACATCTCTCCTGCGATCGAGCCTCCGCAACATTCCCAAGTTCTGCCGACGGATAAACCCCCACCAGCGTCAACCAGATTCTTCACGACTGCAGGAAGACTTCGTCCGGACTCCTATGGGAGTCGGACTTCGTCCCCGACTTCAATTGCAGGTAGACTTCATCCGGACTCCTACGGGAGCCAGACTTCATCCCCGACTTCAATTACAGGAAGACTTCGTCCGGACTCCTACGGGAGCCAGACTTCGTCCCCGACTTCAATTGCAGGTAGACTTCGTCCGGACTCCTACGGGAGCCGGACTTCATCCCCGACTTCAATTGCAGGTAGACTTCATCCGAACTCCTATGGGAGCCGGACTTCATCCCCGACTTCAATTGTAGGTAGACTTCATCCGGACTCCTACGGGAGCTGGACTTCATCCCCGACTTCAATTGCAGGTAGACTTCATCCAGACTCCTATGGGAGCCGGACTCCGTCCCCGGCTCCGACTGCAGGAAGACTTCGTCCGGACTCCTACGGGAGCCGAACTTTATCCCCGACTCTGACTGCAGGAAGACTTCATCCGAACTCCTACGGGAGTCGGACTTTATCTCCGACTTCAATTGTAGGTAGACTTCGTCCGGACTCCTACGGGAGCCGGACTTCATCCCCGACTTCAATTGCAGGTAGACTTCGTCCAGACTCCTACGGGAGCCGGACTTCGTCCCCGACTTCAATTGTAGGTAGACTTCATCCGGACTCCTATGGGAGCCGGACTTCATCCCCGGCTCTGACTGCAGGAAGACTTCATCCGGACTCCTACGGGAGCCAGACTTCATCCCCGACTCTGACTGTAGGAAGACTTCGTCCGGACTCCTACGGGAGCCGGACTTCGTCCCCGACTCCGACTGCAGGAAGACTTCGTCCGGACTCCTATGGGAGCCGGACTTCGTCCGGACTCCTATGGGAGCCGGACTTCATCCCTGACTCTGACTGCAGGAAGACTTCGTCCAGACTCTTACGGGAGCCGGACTTCATCCCCGAATCCGACTGCAGGAAGACTTCATCCGGACTCCTACGGGAGCCGGACTTCATCCCCGAATCCGACTGCAGGAAGACTTCATCCGGACTCCTACGGGAGCCAGACTTTATCCCTGACTCTGACTGCAGGAAGACTTCGTCTGGACTCCTATGGGAGTCAGACTTCGTCCCCGACTTTGATTGCAGGAAGACTTCGTCCGAACTCCTACGGGAGCCAGACTTCATCCCCGACTCCGACTGCAGGAAGACTTCGTCCGGACTCCTACGGGAGCCGGACTTCGTCTACAGAAAGCCTCTGATTGAGCTCCTACAGCAAATGGCCCTCGCCTATAGTACTAACGCTCAAGACACCCAACGGTAGACGGCCCGCCAGCAACATCCGAGCTCCTTTCAGATGGATAGCCACCTCTCTCCATCAGGCACTTCAACTGAGCTTCGACTGACAGGTCTGGACTCCCTGACAGGCCACAGTAACGCAACGACTCTGCTCCACCTCCTGCGACGGATTCTGTGTGGCTCCACCACTCCCCGTAACAGGCTCCATGCGGCAGGCTGCAGTAATGGCCACGATTCTGCTCCACCTCCTGCGACAAATTTTGTACGGCTCCATCACTCTCTGGCGAGTCACGACAATGGACGCCACTCTACTCTCCACAACAAACTCCACGTGGCGAGCCATGGTGATAGCCATGACTCCACTCCATTACTCTTCATAATAAACTCCTCCTGGCCCCGAGCGGCCCACTACTAGGCGGTTACAAACATCGCTATCAATCCGTTGCTCCCTCCGCCTATAAAAAGGGGCCCCCAGATACGTTATTCTCTAAGCCCTAATTTCTATCTCAAAACTCTGCTAAAATTTTCATTCGAGCACTCCATTCTTGTTGAGGCAGAAAACTGACTTGAGCGTCAGAGGATCTTGCCGGAGCAACCCCAACTCCGGTTTAGACTTCTTTTGTAGGTCCCGACGGCGACCGCGACTTCCTCGACTCCAGCTTCTCCGACGCAGGCGGATTTTTGCACCAACACAACGCATCTCTCAAAATTCATAAATAGATAACTATAAATCCATGATTATAAGATAAACTAAATTTTAGCTATAAAATTTTCAAGTTTATTACATTAATCCCCAAGCCTGAATCCTTCGTCAGTCCTAACCTTATTCCTCTAGATCCTATGCTTCCTTACTGGGTCATGCATAAGTTTTTCATAATAATATAATATTTAAAAAATAATATATAATATAAAATAAAATATTTTATAGGATATATAATAAAATAAGTTATAAATCAGTCATGCATGTATAAATCATGAAATTTCATAAGCATGATTCATAGATCATTTTTGTTAGATATTCATATCATACTTTAAAATATTGCTCATAGATATTTATACTAAGATCACTTTATACTCGTGATGAGATTATATTTTTTAATCGATAGAGTTTTTATTTCGTATGCCAACTTTATATCCTTTGATGGGGCCATATTTCTTGTGGATGCTAGCTCTGGATGTCGATCTTCTTATAAAAATTTATTCATAGCTATCTGAGAGCTTTTAAAATCTTTATATTTTTTTTAAAATATACATATACGTAGGTAAAAAAATAATAAAATTCATACTTCACAAATATGCTATTTTTATAAAATATATTCATGAAATCATTGATCATAATAAAATATATTTTTTCATACCTCATATGCTGATCTTTATTTTATAAAAGATATGATTTTATCAATAATAGATCATATGCAAGAAAAATATAATAATTTAAAAATAAATAAGGAGCGTAAGATTCATTTACCTTGATCGTCCTAAATCTTTAGACTTCATTAAAAAAATTAGATAATTCTATTTAAAATATTAAATCATAATCAATTTTTATTGGATAAATTTAATAAAATTAAATAGTAATAAAAGAACATTGTTGACCAATTGATCGGTCTGATAGACCACTCAAGCACTGAAGCGATTCGGGTTATCTTGTCGGAGTCAACTTGGATCCCTAAAAGAGGAAGATATGATTGGATATAGGATCCATACATCTTCTTAGAGAGAGAATGGGTGAAGAGAGAAAAAGTAGAGAGTGAAAATAGCATCTAGGGTCCCATCATCATCTATAGAGAGAAAGTAAGAGAGAAAAACTTCAGAGAGTAGGAAAGAGAGACATGAGAGAGAGAAAAAGAAACCCTAGAGGGACACAAGAGAGAACTTTTCTCTCTTCTTCTTCTTTTCTTTCTTTTTCTCTTCCTTTCTTCTTCTTTTCTTGGTCGAGTCATGAACCAAGGGGCTGATGGCTCATGGTTGGAAGTCAGACGGTGACACAGGTGGCTGACGGTGGTGGACCAAGAGACAGTGGGCGACAAGTGGTCGGCCACAACTAAAGAAACAAGTAAAATCTCAAAAAAATAGGAGAGCATCCCCATTTTCCTTCAATTTTTTGGTCATTGGCTGACCACCAGCAGCCATGATCTCGAAAAAGGGTGGTAGGGAGGTTGGGGGTGATGATCAATGGATGTGGCATGACGGTGTCGGTGGCTGGAAAAAGAGAAAATAAGGCTAGCATGGCTAAATAGGGGAAAACATGGTCTTTTGCTTTGATGGCTTTTTCGATGAGTCCGACGGTCGGTGGCCGTGTGTAATAATATGGGAAGAAAGGGAAGAAAGAGAGTAGGAAAGGTCGGGCTTACCTTGAGCTCTGGTGAGATCTTCGATAAAGATTTTAGGTGGACATGATGAGGGTATCCATAGCTTCAATGGGAGAAATCAAGGAGAAAAAGGAGGGAGGAAGGTCGATGATCATTATGGACAGCTTTGGAGGAGGGAGGGGGAGATTTATAGGGGACTCCTAATGGTCTTTGGCAGTCCTTAGGAGTCCGATTCTAGTCGGACATGGGGTAGAAGAATACTCCTATTGGGAGTCTTCTCTTAGGCTTTTCTTTCTTTTTTGTTTAATTTTTTTTTTCTCTTTTCATGCGGGCTAGGTGTGGCTAGTTGGTGGTGGGCTGGTCCAATTGGATCGGGTTATGACACTTTATGTTGGTTGGAACAAGTGGTGTTGCCTAAAAAGATAACAACCCAAGGGAGGTGAATTGGATTCTTTAAAAATTTTAACCAAATTTAAAATATAAGATAATTATATACTTTAAGTTAATCTAACTAATATGATTGTGAAGTGTTTGATATATACAGTAGTGGATTTAAGATATAAAAGAAGTAATGTAAGAATCAAAATAATGCTAAGCAAAAAATAAAAGTAAAATAAACATAAAAAGATACAATACAAATATAATCAAATTTATAGTAGTTCGATGCACCCTGCACCTACATCCACTCCCAAGCTCTTTTTGAGAATTTTACTATAATTTATGTTTGTTTTATCTCAGCTCACAAACAAATTCAGTTGATTTTTTAGGATCATCAACCAAAACTGTACATCGATTATTTTTTAAATTTATAATCAATCTAATTGATTTTACGAGCTCACCAATCAAAATTTACAATATCCAATTTTGGACATGGACGGGCCTAACCCCAATTTTTTTTTTCCTAAAGAAACTTGTAAAGAAAATAAAGATACAAGATATGAAATTTTAAAATAAAATAAAAATTAAAAAATAAACTCTTTTTGGTATAGAGAAGTTGCTGAAAATTTGCTCTTTAGATTCTTGACTTCTCTTTTATTGAAGCTTGAGAGGATATGAAAGAAGTTGGTGATGATCACTCTTTGAAAGCTATTTGAAATTAGTGCATAAATCCTCTCTTTTCTCCCTTTTGAATGATATTCAATGACTTTCACTCAAGCAGATGAATATCTCTTTTTAATCTACTTGGCTATCTTTCCAATTGATTCTTTAGCCTTTAATATGCTTGAAATTAGTTGGAGAAGGAGTTTTGACTGTTGGAAGGACTGAACTAGACATTAAAAAAAAAAACTAGCCATTAGAAATAAATCTGTATAGTTTTGAAAAATCTGCAGAACTTGCTGTTGGGCTTCGAGTCGACTCAGATAGGATTCGAGTTGACTCGAGCTGTCTGTAGTCTACTAGAGTATTTCTATCTTTCTGAGAACTTTAGCTTGGATTCGAGTCGATTTAATTTGCCACTCAGATTTCTGTGAGTCCACTTAAATTTTTAGTGCAGAAAACTATTTTCTGTCCTTTTTCTTATAGAGTCGGCTCGGATGGGATTCAAGTCGACTCAAGAGCATGCCGACTGAAATTTCAGCATGCCAAAATCATCTTTTCTTCTATTCTTCCATGCAAGTTTACTTGAATAAAATTTGAGTTGATTCAGATGTGTGCCATCTAAAATTTTTTATATATTTTTCTGCATGAATGGCTTTTTCATCTCAACTTTTGAAGATCTCTTTCACCTTGATTTTCATGATCTTTCACAGCATATAGGCTTTTAAGAACTTTTTATTTGAGTTTCATTTGGATATTTAAAGCAATTCTTTTAATATTTTAGAATTCTTCTGAAATATTAACTTTATCAAACCATTAGTTCTATTATATATTCAAATATTTTGAAATCATCAAAATCAATCATGGGGTCAATAATTCTTTACTTTTTAATGGTGACAAAACTTTGAGTATATGCACAATAAAATTATAATATATTTTAATTAATTTATCAATATAATCATGAAGTGATAAACTAAGCATATGTAAGTATATACTTCATGAATATTACCACTCATTTTGAATTTGTCTTAAATTCAGATTTTAAGCATTTGATAAAGTATACATCCATACATCCAACACATATAGTCATTTCATATGATTGTCTCAAACAAAATACATGAGCATTTCTAGCATATCAAGCATGTAATTAATTCAAGCAATTCAAACATATACTCAACTCAACATACTTTTTTCCTTTTTGACAGCATCAAAAAGTGCAAGGAGGGATTAAAAAATATCATCAAAATCAATTCAAGTTCAATTATACATACATTCAATATTCAAATTTAGATTTTCTAGCTTGTGACACTATCTCCCCTTTTGGATAACTTCTCCTCCTTTTTGAATTTGATTTATGAACAATATAAACTCAATAATACTTCTCTTATTTCTTAAAAACATGGATTCAAAATATTTTTTCTCTTTTGAACAATATAGATTTAAAAGAACATCTTCCCCTTTTTGAATACAGTAGATGCATCAAATGAATTCTCAAATTTAGTTACAAAATTACTTTCAGCTTTAAAGATTCAAGAGAAATAATACTTTTCGAAAAAAAAATTAAATAGATCATTTAAAGTAAATTATAAGATATGTTCAATTTTTCAAGGATCATCTCTTCTTCTTCTTGATAAGTACAACCAATTTGATACACAAGATATTAATTTTAGAATTTGTCTTAAAGACAAAGATATAGTGAAGTGAAATAGATTTGAGACAAAGCATTGTTTTCATTTTGCCAGAAGATAAGTAGATAGAATACATGGCAAAAAAATTTGGCGGCAATCATTTTAGTTTTTGATCAAAAAAGATGAATCAATTAAATTCAGATGAAATTATTTTGATAACTCATTTTGAAGTGATACCAATAGATTATGCAAAATAAATTATAGAAAATTTTTTAGTTTAAGTTTAGATCTTCCTTTTCTTAAGAAATGTCACTCAATTAAGTTTAGAAAAGATATGAAATTTTTAAATTTATCTCAAATTATATCAAAAATAGAACTATGTAAAACTAGATTTAAGACAAAACATTCTTCTCATTTTGCTAAAAGATAGATCAATGAAATATAAGGCAAGTAGTAAGATATTTGATACCAATTATATCTAGCTTTAAATAAATGACAACTTACTTAAAAAGTTTAGTTTGATACCAATGTCAAAAGATTCAAGAAGAGCATTTCTCAAATTCATTTTTTGAAAATAATCAATCAATGTAAAAATAGTAAAAGTGATGATTCTCAAAACAATAGATGATAATCAAGGCATGCAAAATATGAATGTTCATCAATAATTTATCTTTTAAGATCAATAACATTTTTTCAAAATAAGTCAAACAACATGAATGTTCAAATAAGTAAATGATTTCTCTTTGAAGGATCGCAACCCCTAACTAGTGAAGATACCATTTGAAGATTTAAGAAGATTTTTTAAATTTATTTAAAAAAATCAATGAAGCAAAATATTTTTCATATTTCAGCTTGAAACTCAATGCATGCAAAGTACAAATTAGCTCAAATATATAAAATCACTGAAGTGTTCAAATAAATCTATAAAATTAAATCAAGACAAGCATGATGCCAATATTCATCAATAATTTTCTTTGTAAGATTAATAATGATTTCTATTATAATACTTAAATAATATTTTCTCCAAAATAAGTCCAACAAAAATAACATGAGTGATCAAACAAATCCATATGATGAAATAATTTCTCTTATTATGTTTAGAAGTGGTTTCTCTTATTTACATTCTTTCACTTTATGATTGATAAAGATTTTTTTTTTTAAGGTCAATGATCATATATATATATATTTTAAAATTTAACTTAAATTTAACTTTCAAATTAAGATATATATCTTTTCAATAAGATTTCTCTCTTTTTTTAAAAATTTGTCTCAAATAATATTATATCAAGAATATGTCAATATAAAATAGATTTGAGACTAAAATATTTTTTTCTTTTTTCAAAGATGAAGCAATATAATGCAAGGTAAGAATGAGCTGTCTGATACAAGTATAAAATTTTTTTAAGAAGAAGCTTCTTGATATCAATTGTGAAAACAATTGACTTTATACCAACTATTTTGAAATCAACTCAAATAATAACTTTCCAAAAAATATTTTTTTTGATACCAATTGAATTGAAATTCAGCCTAATTAATGATTTTTTTTTGAAATTTTGATACCACTTAAGGATTAAAGAAGAACAAAGTTTAAATTTATTTAAAAAAAATGATCAATCTCAGCAAATTATAAAACTATGTTTCAAATTTATCTTAATACCAATTAATCATCCAAAATGATGATGCAATCAAAACATGCAAATCAAGTTAAATGATCCAAGATACATGAATGCTCAAATTAGGAAAAGCATAATACAATGGTCCAAGGATTTAACTTCAAAATTCATTTCTCTCAAAACAAATCAATTAGTATTCTCAATCAAAACAAGATTAAGTTCAAGAAACATTTTCTTCTTTTAATTTTGATTTCTCCCACTATTTTAAAAATAAATATCAAAAAATTTATTTTTCTTAATTCTCCTCCTTTTTCTTCCAAATCATGCACATTCATTAAAAAAAATAAGCTTTGCAAGAATATACATTTCTCCCCCTTTATTTCATAAATAAAGTAGATTTTTCAATCAACTAAATAAATATAAGTACAAACATCAAACAGACTTGATTTCCATAAAAAGTCATATTTTCATCGATTAACAAAATATGATTATAAAAAAAATGGCTACATTTTCCTTTAGAAATTATGAGTCGGCTCTTCAGGTCCAAGAGTCGACTACTCAAAATAGAAAATAGTTTAAAAAATTTTGATCCGAAGAAGAATAGCTCAAATAGGATAGGGATTAAAGGAAAATAAAATTAATGATCAAAAAAGATATTTAAATCAGAATAAATAAATTAAGTGGGGGATCAAGAATTAATCAATTAGAGGGTATTGATAATCAATCAAATCAGATGAGATCAACTTAAGAGAAAACTAGATAAAGGCTTTAAAAGTTTAGGTTCAGCTAGGGTATATTCAAAATCTTAAGGATCAATCTAGGATGCAATGCAAATCAACAACATCAAGCACATAATCTTTTATGAATTGATGACTTATCTTAATTTTTCTTAAATCAAATAATTTTTTTAAGATATTTCAATAATTATGTATCTTATGAGAGTGTCAAAAATTAATTTGAGAGTTTTACACTTTTATAATCCATCAAGCTTATTTTTTAAATTTTACAAGTGATACCATGTTATGAGGGGTTTGGGAGCATACTGAATTTAAATAAAACTTTTGCTTCTACCAATCAATATGATACTAGAATTAAGAGAATACATTTATCAATATATTCAAGTAAGCACTGAAAAATCATAACAATATCAAGTATATGTATGAAGCATCAAAATCAATCACTCAAGCAAAATTAATATCAGAAATCAATGATAGCATGATGTGAAAAAGTTTTAGCATTTACCAATCATCACCATGCATTCACTTTAAGTCCAAAGTATCCATTTTCAAGAGTTCACTTCTTTCATGCCCTTGGATGCTTGGTATACCTATAAAATTATTTTCTAAATTTTGGTACCTAAGCCATCTTGGATTCAATAAAGTTAGTACACATGATTCTTTTTAAAATCTAAATTTATTTAATTAAAATATTATCATTTTTTTAAATATTATATTCTAAAATTTTATGACCTATTTTGTTACATTTGAAGCAAACTATAGAGTGATTTTAATATGAAGCTCTTGTAAATATATTTTTAACAAGTTGCTATTTTCTTAAAGAATTAAAATCAATTCCTATTTTACTCAAAATAACTTTTTGATTATTCAGTATTAACTAAAGATTTTGAGAACTAAGGGTAAACTTTTTTTCTAGTATAGATTCAAAACTTCAATTTCTTTCTTAATCTTTCATTTTTTTTAACTAAGAATTTTTTAGATTTCACCAAGTTATCTTTTTCCTCAGCCAAGATTTTTTTTCTTTAAAAATTTATCCTTTTCAATCAATATTTTATTCTTTTTTTAGCCAAAAATAGATTAAACTTTTTAAGTTCTATATTTTTTAGCCTTTTCTTTTTATATTTATCCATTAAGTTATTAAAGGCTTCATATAATTTATCAAAAAAAGAATTCAGAGGAGTTTTCAAAATATACCTCATCATCATTCGCTATGAGGCAAAGATTGGCTATTCCATCTTCCTCTTCTTTCTTATCTTCATCCTCCGACTTATCACTTTCTTCTAATTTTGCAACTGATTTAATGGTGATGGTCTTATTCTTCTTTGGCTCTTCTTCTTCTTTCTTTTGAATGTGTTCAACTCATGAGTTATAAGTGAACCAATTAACTCTTCTATAGATAGCTTGATGAGATCTTTCATTTCTTATATGACTATCACTTTGGCTTCCTATGTCTTTGGCAAACATCTTAAAACCTTCCAAACAAGCTCATTGTTAGTATATATTTTGTCAAGATTGTTCAAAGTATTAATTATATTTTTAAATCTAAAAAATATATCAAAAATTGACTCATATTATTTTATTTTAAATATTTCATATTTGTGAATAAGTAAATTAATTTTGGACTCCTTAACTTGACTTGTTCCCTCATGAGTAATTTTTTATTTGTCTCCAATTTTTTTTATCAATGTGCAAGTGGATATTCTATTAAATTCATTAGCATCAATTGTATAATATAAAATATTTATGACCTTAGCATTTTGCTCAATCATTTTCATATCATGCACATTCTAATCCACTTCGGATTTGAGAATATATTAACACTATCTACTCTAATTGTGAGAGTGTGTAAGCCATTGATTATAACTATCTGAAGTTAATAATCTAGTGCTTGAACATAAATATGCATGCATGCTTTCTAATAGGTGTAGTTTGTACCGTTGAATAAAGGTGGTCTCCAGGTTAATTGTCCTTCGATAAATGAGAAACCAATCGAAGTTATCATGATCTTTTACTCTAGACCACTAGGTAAATAACTAATATTAAAGCACCTACTCTGATATCAATTATTGTCCAAAAAGATAACAACCCAAGAGGGGTGGGGGGCATGAATTGGATTCTTTAAAAATTATAGTTAAATCTGAAATCTAAGATAATTATATGCTTCAAGTTAATCCAACTAATATGATTATGAAGTTTTTTATATATGCAGTAGTGGATTAAGATATAAGAAAAGCAATGCAAAAATCAAAATAATACTAATAAAAAATAAAAGCAAGTAAAGTAAGTACAAAAAGGCACAATACAAATATGATCAAATTTGTAGTAGTTCAGTGTAATCCTGCACCTACATCTACTTCTCAAGCTCTCCTTAAAAATTTTATTATAATCTTTTCAATTATAGTGTATTTATTTTATCTAAGCTCACAAATAAATTCAGTTAATTTTTTGAGATCACTAGTTAAATCGTACACCGATTAGTTTTTAGATTCACAATCAACCCAATTGGTTTGATGGTCTCACCAACCAAAACCTACAATATCTAATTCTGGACTTAGACAGACCTAACCCCAAGTTCTTTTCATCCAAAAAAACTTATAAAGAAAATAAAGAGATAAAATATGAAATTTTAGAATAAAATAAAAATTGAAAAATGAACTCTTTCAGACACAGAGAAGTTGCTAAAAATTTATTCTTTAGATTCTTGACTTCTCTTCTATTGAAGCTTGAGAGAATGTGAAAGAAGTTGGTGATGATCATTCTTTGAAAGCTCTCTAAAATTAGTGCATAAAATTCTCTCTTTCTATTTTTTTCAATGATATACAATGACTCTCACTCAAGCTGATGAATATCTCTTTTTAATCCACTTGGCTATCTTTTTAATTGATTTTCTAGCCTTTAATATGCTTAGAATTGATTGGAAAAGAAGTTTTAGCCATTGGAAGGGCTGAACTAGCTGTTAGGCTTCAAGTCGACTCAGATAGGATTCGAGTTAAGTCAGATAGGATTCGAGGTGACTCGAGCTATCTGTAAGTCTACTCGAGTCTTTTTGTCTTTTCTAAGAACTTCAGCTTGGATTCGAGTTGACTGGAGCTGCCACTTAGATTTCTGTGAGTCCACTCAAATTTTTGATGTAGAAAAATTATTTTCTGTCCCTTTTCTTGTGGAGTCGACTCGAATTCTCCACTTAGATTTCTGTGAGTCCACTCAAATTTTTGATGTAGAAAAATTATTTTCTGTCCCTTTTCTTATGGAGTCGACTCGAATGGAATTCGAGTCGACTTGAAAGCATACTGACCAAAATTTCAATGTGTGAAAGTCTTCTTTTCTTCTATTCTTCCATTCAAGTCTACTTGGATAAAATTTGAGTCAACTTGGATGTATGCTATTTGAAATTTTCTATATTTTTTTGCACGAATGGCTTTTTGATCTCAACTTTTGAGGACTTCTTCCACCTTGATTTTTATAATCTTTCACAATATATAGACTTCCAAAAACTTCTTATTTAAGTTTCATTTGGGTATTTAGAGCCATGCTTTCAATATTTTAAAATTCTCCTGAAACATTAACTTTATCAAACCATTAGTTTTATTATATACTCAAATATTTTGAAATCATCGAAATCAATCATGGGATCGACAAGTGGTATCAGAGCTTTGGCCTTTTCTATTGGACTTTTGTGATGGTGGCTACAAAATTTGAAATAGAGAAGTTCAATGGTACAAATGACTTTGCCATTTGGTAGATTAAGATGCGAGCCTTTTTGGTGCAATAAGATCTATGGAAGGCATTAGAAGGCAAGGAGAAGCTATTAGATAGTATGTCTCATGGAGACGAGCTATTGTCGAAGGCACATAATATAATTCTATTGTATTTGGTAGACGAGGTGTTTAGAAATATTGTTTAGCTAGATTATAGTTAAAATTGGAGAGTAGATACATGACTAAGTTACTCACAAATAGATTTTACTTGAACCATCGGTTCTACCACCTATGCATGAAAGAATGTAAGCTCATGAAAGATCATGTAAATGAATTTAATAAAGCTATTTTTGATTTAAAATATATTAGCCTTGATGATGAAGATCAGGCTCTTCTTTTATTATGCTCACTACCACTCTGTTATGAGAACTTCATTGATACCATAGTGCATGTTAGAGAATTTCTTTTAGTCAGTTATGTAAAAGATATCTTGCAAAGTAAAAGATGTCCCGAAGTTATGAGGAGAATTAGGGAGAAGGCTTGATTGCTAGAGGTAGGAGTAGGAAAAGGAATTCTAGCAATAAGGGTAAGTGTAGATCAATATCAAAATATAAAAATATCCGATATTTTTGTTGTCATAAGGAAGACATATTAGAAAACTTTATGTAGAAAGAAAAGGAAAGGATGAAAAGGAGAGCATGTCTCCGAAGCTAATACTAGTGTAGCACAAGAAAATTTTGATGATGTTGGTAATAAGATTCTATCAGCCAGTGTCAATAGCTCGGGATAGAGTGGATTCTTAATTTTGATTGTTCTTTTACATGACTCTTAACAAAGGTTGGGTTTCTACCTATCATACTATGAAAAGAAAGGTTTTGTTGGAAGATTAAATCCATTGTGGTTGTTGGTAATGAAAAAATTCAAATTGAAGTGTATGATGGTACTGTGAGGATTTTAGGAACATTGCATGTTCCAAAATTGAAAACAAACCTAATTTCCATAGGTATTCTAGATGTTAGATGTGTGCCCTAGATGCCAGATCGGCTGACACATTCCTATACAAATCTAAGGGCAAAATTATAATTTTGACTATAAATGAATAAAAGGGTTATTCTTCTATCACATTATGTACATTGTGTCTGTGATACATCCTTTGAGTTAGTGGGAATGTTAATTCATATTTTCAAGAGTTGAAAATTTAAGGCATGAATTTACATAACTAACTCATAAACTGCTCCTGACCATAGGATCGTCACAAGGATGGAGATCGATCCGGAAGGTTGGTGTACGATCGCTTCCTTAGGATAGATGAGTCTTGAGTCTACGGTGTGGAGACACTGGAGCGAGAGTATAAGTATTCATTGAGAATAAGAGTACTGAGCGTGACCACCTCGAGCAGTCATAAGGAAGTCTACCTTCTCATCGATGACTAGCTCGATGCTGTAGTTGTGTGTCTAGTTCTTTGACCTGAGGTGCATCGTCGGTTCACCTTGAGTGTGTTATAGTTTGACTATACCATAACTCGATCTCCTAGCCATTCGAAACTTTGAGGTGTATGTTGGCTGTAGCATATCCATTGTAGGAACCAAATCGCACCAAGATGGGATCTATCAACCTCGGTAGATGAGAGGAGTAGTCCTATGATGATCGAAAGATTGAGTCCTTAAGCCCATGGCCATGGCAGAGTGAAATAATGGAAAAGAGTTTTCCATTGGGGTTTCACATTGGACTCGGATGGATCGATTGATTCATATGACTGATGTTGGGTTTGACGAGTTCACCTTAACCCTAATTCAGTCGGGACTCATGATAGAGGAACTCAATCACGCAGGTAGCTGCACCAAGAGGTTCATCTTCAATTCTGATGGGTTGCCACCATATACTGCTAGGTGTCACTAATGAATTTTAAGAAGAATTAGAATGATTTTGATGATCGATCATTCTAATTGTCTGAATCAGAAGAGTTCTGATCCATTGAAAGGAGTTTCGATGATGTCGATGATGAGATCATGACATATCTCATTACCATACAAAATTGAACCTAACTGGGTCACACAAACTAGGGTTAGGGTCTGGATGTCATCAATTAGCTAGTCCAATTGATTTGGATAAGATCCAATTAGGTTCAAGAAAATCATGCTAGCACTCGATTGAGCCTAACTTTCTCCTCGTGTAATCTTTTCTGTCTCTACTGAGCCAAATGTGATCTGGCTTACCTAGAGAACCTTAAGAAGGTTTCTCTTAATCTAATTGAAGCTTGTCCAGCTCAAAAAAAGTTTGTCTTAATTCATGAGATGAATTTAAGACAACACCTGCTAATTTCTAGCACCTGCCAATTTCATTTTAGGACATCTGTCAAAAATTGACATATGGGTCTTAAACTGAAGAGAACTTATTGGAGGATTTTTATGGAGTGTCCACATATCTAAACCTAATCAAATTAGATGCCATAATCAGATTATGGCATGAGCCCAATTGGATTTAAGTGGGCGCCCCAAATAGATAAGAACCAAAGAGTCCTGATAAACTTGGACTCTTTGGTGCCACTCTATTTGTGCTTATCCAATGTTGGTGCCACCTTTTGCAGATAAGGTGGGGTTCTTATCTGATATGATCAAATGACATCACTTTACCAATCAGAATTTTTTCAAAATTTATTAGAATTTTTTGATTGGTCGAATGATGTGGCACTGCGCAGCATACAGAAATTATATAAACCCTGCTGCACCTAGGGTTTTGAGGTAGAACTTATTTTATGCAAAAAACCTATTAGCTGCCCCCTCCTCTCTTCTCCACATCCTCCCTGCTCTCCTTTCTCCCCTCTTCACTTCTAAGAAGTTGGATGTTCATCTGGCATAGGTGCAAGGCGTGGTGACGCCTGGAACAGAAGGCTGCAGGACATCTTTGACAGGCTACTGCTCCAACTTCAGAAGGATTTCTGAAGTACTTCCAGATCAGATATTGATCTAATTTTTGGAGCATAAAATCATGAGGAGAAGATGTTTCAAATCCTATCTAAGTAGATACTGGTAGAGGTCAGGTGCTTGCATGGCTACATCAGAACTTTAGACAGTGCTGCGATCATCTACAGGGTAATTAGATTACCCTTGAGGTATGTCTATGTTTCTCATATTTTTAAATTTAATTTTGAAATTAAAATATCAGATGATAAAATTATATCTAATAGACATCAGATTTGAAATAGCATAGGATAAAATTTAAAATTTATTTCACTCCAGATTTGATGAAATCTGGAAGATCCTACACAGAGGAAAAGCGATTTTCCTCCTTCAAGTGATATTAGAGCCAGGTTGTTGGCTCTATTTCAGATCTATTTTAGATTTGATTTTAATTTTAATCTATCTGATATTAAATAATTTCAGATGTCACATCAGATATGATAGGATCTGAAATCAAAATATTTAAAATTAAATCTAAGAAGATCTAACATGCATGAGATGCATAATTAGACTAGGATTAATTGAATCCATGAATAGTCTTAAGTTTTATATTTTAATGAGATTAAAATATGAATTAAATATAATTTATTTTTTATTTTTTAATATTATAATTATTATAATTAGATTAGAAAATAAAAAATAAAATTTTAATTATTTCATAAAATTGATCTGTTGCATGCCTAGACTAGTTGTAGAATTGTTCTAGTAACTTGTCTAGAATAGTTTTTATTTTGAATAGTTTAATTTAAATTCTATTTTTTAGATATTATATGTGATGTATCAGATCTGAAAGCATATTAATTAGATTGATTTTTGATACATGAGATGTATGCAAAGCATGTATTAGTTAGATCTTAAATTATATATGTGATATGTTAATTTAGATCTAATTAGTTTTGTAGTTAAAATTTATATTTCTGATTAAGGTATTCCTCATGGCCGTCCGGTCATAAGAACAAAGTAGGGTTTTAAGACCCTCTCTTCCCATTCAATGGGGTGTTCATATAACGTGTAGAGGTGCCGCGTGTTCATCCTTAATCAGAAATCAAAACTTACTTTTCTGCAAAATCCTAGATCCTGAAACCCTAAGATTTATTTTACATGCTTTGTTTATGAACCCAAACTTAATTAATGTATTGAGCTTATGAAATTAAGTTAGATCTAAAATTGAGAATTTTAGATCTAAGATATTTTCATAAGATTGGGTTCGGGCTTGGGTAGCTCAATTAGGTCTAGCGGTTGATCAAACTGAATTAAGAGTTGGTTAGGTGGGATCATGAAAGCTAATAATTGACTAGCCTAATAGGATTAAGTCTGGGTCAAGGTCGAATCACATTTAGATGTGACTCGATCAAGTTAAGACCTAATTTGGCTCAGTGGTTAGAGCCTGGATTGTAGACTAACTCAATTAATTCTGGTTCGATAATTTGGTGTCTAAGGTAAGTTGGGCAGATGTGACCGACTGATTTTTAATTGAGAGCTACTCGACTCGAATGCATTCTTGTCGAGTTAATGGCATATCCCTCCCACCGGTCTCACTTACCTGGCCATATGTGTTGACCCAGTTCTGATTTGAGGTGGCTAACAATTCGAGCTGATCCATGCCACTAGGTTAGTCATAATTGTTATGACTATGTCAAGTCAAGTTTAAAGAGACCTAAATCAAATCTTCCTAAGAAAATATTAAGTCTAGGTCTTCCACCATTGTGGATGTGTGGGCCCTTCCCGGGGTTGATTGTTCTCGGCTGGTTACAGTGGCTCAGTTGCACCAGGAAGATGCAACCATATCCATTAGGCATTGGATGCTACGGATTAGAGGATGGGTTGGGCTCAATATTCTAGATACGGTGAGGGACCCAATCAGGAATCTAGTTCGTGCAAATGGTGGGTTTGGCTTAACTAAGGATTGGAGCAATATCTCGGATATGGTGAGCTTCATGAATTAGAGACCAAGTTTTGGGTGCACCATGATTAAAGAATCATTGGACAAGAGTTCTCCACTCATCGGTTGACTCATCACCAATAACTGTTAGGTGAGGTGATGAGCCAGTCGGTGAGACTGCACCACCCACTAGAATTCACTAATCACGGAGATTTTCACATCTCTACCAAGGGAGTGTAGGGATCTGAGAAAATAGTGGGATCCTAATTTGTTTAAAAATGAAAATCCTAAATAAATTGGTTGAGTCTGATTACAAAATCTAACTTGAAATTTTTGACTCTCTACAAGAAACATGTCTGTCTCAAACTCCCTGACCAAAATTCTAGACACTCATAGACTGACTGGACCAAATTTTAAGAACTGGTTGAGGAACTACATAATTATTCTGAGTTTTGAAAAATTGACTCATGTCTTGGACCAGGACCCACCTGTCATGCCAGCACGTCCGATTGCTGAATAGAGAGCGTCTCTGGAAAAGTGGACGGACGATGATAACAAAGCCAGATACTACATGTTGGGTGCAATGTCTGATGATTTACAGTGCCAACATGAAAATATTTTGACTACTCACCAAATGTTGGCTTACCTACAAGAGTTGTTTGGTGAACAGAGTCGCGCGGCCAAGTATCAAGTCTGTCAAAGACTTTTTAAGGCCAAGATGCGTGATGGGCAGTCAATCCAAGATCATTATTTGATAATGATCAAGGAGCTTGAGAAGCTCGGTATCATCTTAGACAAAGATTTTCAGATTGATGTGATCCTTCAGTCCTTGTCAGATGGATATGGTCAGTTCATCATGAACTTCCATATGCATAAGATGCAATGTACCTTGATCGAGTTAATGAATATGCTAGTTACGGTTGAGCTTTCAATGAAAGGTTCAAAAGGCTCAGTTCTTACTGTGGAGCGGACTTCTTTCAAGAGAAAGTCTTTTGGATGGAAAAAGAAGTTCGTGAAGAAGCAGAAGGTGGATGGCAAGAACAAGAAGACAGGACTGAAGAAGAAGGCTTCTGAAAAGGGAAAGTGTTTTCACTGTCAGTCAGAAGGCCATTGGAAGCGGAACAGTCCTCAGTACCTGGCCATCCTGAAGAACAAGAAGGATGGTCCTTCTGGAGGTATGCTCATTATCGAATCTAATCTTACGGTTTCTTCTGCATCTAGTTGGGTGCTTGACTCTGGTTCTAGTGCTCATTTGTGCACTTCTATGCAGGGTCTTGAGGAGAGCAGGAGGCTGAGGGATGGGGAGATGATCCTATGTGTTGGGAATGGAGCAAAAGTTGCTGCTGTGGCCATAGGAACCTACCCTCTGCAATTATCGTTAGGATTAGATTTAGTTTTAAAGAGACTGTTGTTATGTGCCTGCAGCAAGCAGGAATTTGATTTCTGTTTCATGTTTAGCACAAGAAGGCTATGTAATTAGTTTTCATAAGGACCATTGTAATATATTTTATGAAAATAATAAAGTTATAAATGATTTTGTTATTAATGGTCTCTATTAGTTACATGTTGATGTATCTATTTTTAATATTGAGCAAAATGTGAATGCCATAGGAATTAAAAGGCCTAGAGATAGTCTAAATGAAATGTATATGTGGCACCTAAGGCTAGGTCATATAGCAGAAGACAGGGTTAACAAATTGGAGAAATCCGGGCTACTGAGTCGTTGACTTTCGAGTCATATCCAATTTGTGAATCATGCCTTCAAGGCAAAATGACCAAGCTCCCTTTTGTGGGACATGGGGAAAGGGCCACAGACCTACTTGTCCTAGTATATACGGATGTGTGCGGCCCATTTGATGTGCCGGCTAGAGGCAACTTTGTCTACTTCATTATCTTTACCGATGATATGTCTAGGTACGGGTATGTGTTTCTAATGAAACACAAGTCTGAAGTCTTTGAAATGTTCAAAGAATTCAGACATGAAGTAGAAAAATAAATAGGAAAGCCCATTAAAGTTCTTCGATCAGATCGAGGAGGTGAATACCTTAGTCAAGAATTCCTAGACTATCTTAAGGACAATGGTATAGTCTCTCAATGGACTCCATCTGGAATGCCTCAACTCAACGGAGTTTCAGAATGGAGAAATTGGACCCTATTAGATATGGTTCGTTCCATGATGAGCTTCACAGACCTCCCAGAATTTCTTTGGGAACATTATCTCATGACAGCAATTTATGTATTGAATAGGATTCCCTCTAAAACTGTTCCTACCACACTGTATGAGATATGGCATGGTAAGAAGCCAAGTCTGAATCATCTCAGAATTTGGGGTTGTCCAGCTCATGTCAAGAGACAGTAGACGGATAAGTTAGAGTTCAGATCTTTTAGAGCTCGATTCATAGGATATCCTAAAGAGTCATTAGGATATTATTTTTATATTCTGAAAGATCACAATGTGATTGTGAGTCGAAATACTATTTTTTTTGAAAAATAGTTTATTCAAGATGATGGCATCGGAAGAATAATTAAGCTCAAGGAGAATATCTCCCAAGAGCAACGAGCTAAAGAACCTGAGGAACCTAATCAATCAGAATCAGTCCTAACACAACCTCTTCCACCTCGTAGATCAACTAGGGTTTTTCATCCTCCTGAAAGATACTTAGGTACCATACAAGAGGATGTAGAAGAAATGTTCCTCATGGAAAATAGGGTTCATGGTGATGATCCCAAGACCTATGACGAGGCGATATCAGATATCGACTTCGAGAAATGGTTAGAGGCAATGAGATCAGAAATTGACTCGATGCACTCAAATCAAGTCTGGACCTTGGTAGATCCACCTGAAGGTATTGTATTTATTGAGTGTAAATGGATCTTCAAGAGAAAGATAGGTGCAGATGGGAATGTAGAGACATTCAAGGCTAGGCTCGTAGCAAAAGGTTATAGTCAGCGCGAAGGCATTGAGTATCAGGATACCTTCTCGCCCGTAGCTATGCTAAAATCCATCCGCACATTGCTTGCTGTTGTAGTCTATTTTGATTATGAAATATGACAGATGGATGTGAAAATGGTGTTCTTAAATGGATATCTTGAGGAAGATATCTATATGGAACAGCCGCTTGGATTCACATCCAGTAATGATGATCACAAGGTCTGCAAGCTGCAAAGGTCCATTTATGGACTTAAGCAAGCATCTCGGAGTTAGAATACTCGTTTCAATGATGTGATCAAAATATTTGGTTTCATCAAGAACGAGGAGGAACCATGTATGTTCAAAAAGGTCAGTGGGAGTGTAGTTGTCTTTCTCGTATTATACGTGGATGACATCCTTCTAATTGGAAATGACATTCTCATGTTGACCTCAGTCAAAGTATGGTTGTCTAAGGAGTTCTCCATGAAAGATCTAGGAGAGGCATCCTTTATACTGGGTATTAAGGTCTATAGAGATAGACCAAATAGGATGCTAGGACTTTCACAGAAGATGTACATAGAGGAGGTGCTAAAGAGGTTTAGCATGAAAAACTCCAAAAGAGGTTTATTGCCTTTTAGACATGGCATTCATCTCTCCAAGAAGATGTGCCCTAGCACACCTGAGGAGATTGAACGCATGAGCAAGATCCCTTATGCTTCGGCAATAGAGAGCCTAATGTATTCCATGCTATGTACACGACCTGATATAGCCCATGTTGTGAGTATCACAAGCAAATATCAGTCGAATCCAGACGAAGAGCATTGGACTTCTGTGAAATATATCCTTAAGTACTTGAGAAGGACTAAGGATATGTTTTCAGTCTTTGGGAATGGAGAACTTCAGATTCAGGAATTTACAGACTCAGACTTTATGTCTGATATAGATGATCGAAAGTCGACATCTGAGAGTCTATTCATTTGTAATGGTGGTGCAGTTAGCTGGAAGAGTTCCAAGCAGATGGTAATTGCAGATTCCACCATGGAGGCAGAGTATATTGCTGCATCGAAAGCTACAAAGGAGGCATTCTGGTACAAGAAGTTTGCCGCAGAGCTTGGAGTGATGTCAACAGATGCCATACTTCTTTACTACGATAATAATGGCGCCATAGCCCTAGCTAAGGAGCCAAGGTCTCACCAGAAGTCCAAGCACATCGAGCGGCGATTCCATCTGATCCGTGATTACCTCGAAAAAGGTTATGTCGAGGTCAAGAGAGTCGACTCCACAGACAATGTGGCAGACCCGCTGACTAAGCCATTGGGCCAACAGAAGATTGAAGCCCACCTTGAGAAGATGAGACTTAGATATGTAGCCAATTGGCATTAGGTCAAGTGGGAGTTTGTTAGATGTGTGCCCTAGATGCCAGATCGACTGACACATTCATGTACAAATCTAAGGGCAAAATTATAATTTTGACTATAAATGAATAAAAAGATTATTCTTCTATCACATTATGTACATTATGTCTGTGATACATCCTTTGAGTTAGTGAGAATGTTAATTCATATTTTCAAGAGTTGAAAATTTAAGGCATGAATTTACATAACTAACTCATAAACTGCTCCTGACCATAGGATCATCATGAGGATGGTGATCGATCTGGAAGGTTGGTGTATGATCGCTTCTTTAAGATAGATGAGTCTTGAGTCTACAGTGTGGAGACATCAGAGTGAGAGTACAGGTATTCATTGAGAATGAGAGTACTGAGCGTGACCACCTCGAGCAGTCATAAGGAAGTCTACCTTCTCGTCGATGACTAGCTCGATGCTGCAGTTGTGTATCTAGTTCTTTAACCTGAGGTGCATCGATGGTTCATCTTGAGTGTATTATAGTTTGACTACACCATAACTCGATCTCCTAGCCATTCGGAATCCTGAGGTGTATGTTGGCTGTAGCATATCCATTGTAGGAACCAGATCGCACCAAGATGGGATCTATCAACCTCGGTAGATGAGAGGAGTAGTCCTATGATGATCGAAAGATCAAGTCCTTAAGTCCATGGCCATGGCAGAGTGAAATAATGGAAAAGTATTTTCCATTAGGGTTTCACATTGGACTCGGATAAATCGATTGATTCATATGACTGATGTTGGGTTTGACGAGTTCACTTTAACCCTAATTCAATCGGGACTCATGATAGAGGAACTCAATCATGCAGGTAGCTGCACCAAGAGGTTCATCTTCAGTTCTAATAGGTTGCCACCATATACTGCTAGGTATCACTGATGGATTTTGGGAGCAATTAGAATGATTTTGATGATCGATCATTCTAATTATCTGAATCAGAAGAGTTCTGATCCATCGAAAGAAATTTCGATGATGTCGATGATGAGATCACGACATATCTCATTACCATACAGAATTGAACCTAACTGGGTCACACAAACAAGGGTTAGGGTCTGGATGTCATCAATTGGCTAGTCCAATTGATTTGGATAAGATCCAATTAGGTTCAAAAAAATCATGCTAGCACTCGATTGAGCCTAACTTTCTCCTCGTGTAATCTTTTCTGTCTCTACTGAGCCAAATATGATCTGGCTCATCTAGAAAATCTTAGGAAGGTTTCTCTCAGTCTAATTGAAGCTTGTCCAGCTCAGAAAAGGCTTGTCTTAATTCATGAGATGAATTTAAGACAACACCTGCTAATTTCTAGCACCTGCCAATTTCATTTTAGGACATCTGTCAAAAGTTGACATATGGGTCTTAAACTGAAGAGAACTTATTGAAGGATTTTTGTGGAGTGTCCACATGCCTAAACCTAATCAAATTGGATGCCATAATCAGATTATGGCGTGAGCCCAATTGGATTTAAGTGGGCACCCCAAATGGATAAGAACCAAAGAGTCCTGATAAACTTGGACTCTTTGGCGCCACTCTATTTGTGCTCATCCAATGTTGGTGCCACCTTTTGGAGATAAGGTGGAGTTTTTATCTGATATGATCAGATGACATCACTCTACCAATCAAAATTTTTTCAAAATTTATTGGAATTTTTTGATTGGTCGAATGATGTGGCACTGCACAGCATACAGAAATTATATAAACCCTGCTGCACCTAGGGTTTTGAGGTAGAAATTGTTTTATGCAAAAAACCTATTATCTGCCACCCCCTCCTCTCTTCTCCATATCCTCCCTTCTCTCCTTTCTCCCCTCTTCACATCCAAGAAGTTGGACATTCATCTGGCGTTGGTGCAAGGCGTGGTGATGCCTGGAATAGAAGGCTGCAGGACATCTTCGACAGGCTGCTGCTCCAACTTCAGAAGGAGTTCTGAAGTACTTCCAAATCAGATATTGATCTGATTTTTGGAGCATAGAATCATGAGGAGAAGATTTTCTAGATCTTGCCTAAGTGGATACTGGTAGAGGCCAAGCGCTTGCGTGGCTACATCAGAACCTCAGGCAGTGCTGCGATCATCTACAGGGTAATTAGATTACCCTTGAGGTATGTCTATGTTTCTCATACTTTTAGATTGAATTTTAAAATTAAATTATCAGATAATAAAATTAGATCTAATAGATATCAGATTTGAAATAGCGTAGGATAAAATTTAAAATTTATTCCATCCCAGATTTGATGAAATCTGGAAGATCTTACACAGAGGAAAAGCGGTTTTCCTCCTTCACTAGATTCCCCTGGGTATAAGTATATTGGTGAGAATAGTTTGCTGGAAATCTTTAAGGGAGGCCTTGTAGCGATGAAAGAAAAGTTTGTTAATGGATTGAATCACTTATTAGATAAAGCAATAATGGGTATTCTAGCAGTTTTTTCATCATTAGAATTATCAGATATGCATTCTACCAGTTATGGTATATATATTTAGGGCATATGAGTGAGAGAGGGATGATGATTCTATCCAAGAGAAGCCTGCTTGATGGTGTGAAGATAAGGAAATTGGACTTCTGCAACCATTGTGTATTTGGTTGCAGGATAAAGTTCTATACTAGTATTCATAATACTAAATGTATGTTAGATTACATCCAATCAGATCTCTAGGGTCCCTCTCTAGTTGCATCGAGGAGTGGACATAATTATCTTTTGACATTTATTGGTGATTATTCTAGAAAGGTTTGGTGTATTTTTGGAAATCTGAGGATGAAATATTCATCAAATTCAAAAGTGAAAAGTCTTGGTTGAGAAGCAAACAGAAAGAAGATTAAAATGCTGTAACCAATAATGACTTGAAGAAATGTTCGAATGAATTTGACAAGTTATGCAAGAATGAAGATATAGTGAGATATCACACTGTATGAGGAATACTATAGCAGCATAGAGTTGTAGAATAGATAAATAGGACATTATGGAGAGAGCTCGTTGTATGCTCTTAAATATTGTTCTCAACCAAAGCAATTAATAGACATGATACTTGATAAATTGATCTCCATCAATTGTAATTGAGTGTAAGATTTTGTATGAGATATGTCTAGTCACCCTGTTAATTATTCTATTTTGAGAATATTTGGTTGTACTATATATATTCATGTGAATGATGGTAAATTTGAATGGAGGGCAAAAAGATACATATTCCTAAGTTATGTGGATGAGGTGAAGGGATATAGATTGTGGTATATATATAGATGATTCTAGATCATCCAAAATTATCATTAGTAGAGATGTTACTTTTGATAAATCTTCTATGTTAAACCAGAAGAAGGAATCTATTGAGAGTGTAGGTATAGACCATGATGTCAGTAAACAGATGGAGCTTGATATTGAAGCTCCAAGAAGAGTGCCACAAAACTCTCTAGTTCAGTCCAATGAGAAAGATGTTAGGATTTCATGGTTTCATGCATGCAAAAATTTTAAAACAAGTATGCAGCAAAAATTTTAAAAATTCAGATTAAATCTAATTTAATCTAAGCATGCATAAGATCAAATCTTAAAATCATAAAACAAGAACGACATATGTGAGATAGGATTCAGATACAGAAATTAAATAGAAAAAAATAAATAAAAAAGATTTAATCTTTATACCTTGACACGGATCGATCTACACCCCGAACTGATGATCATGGATGTCTTCCGAAGGTCCCTTGAAACTGTATAAGTGTCTGACCTCTACGGATATCCACATGAGACTTCGATCTGATCAAAAACTTCTTGATCTCATTGGGGTGATAGCTCTCTTACAGAGATCGCATCTTGATGGTTGAACAATCTCTTTACTCTCAAGACAATCTTAGAGAAAAAGAAGAAAATAAGAGGATGATGATCTCTACGCTAGAGATCATGAGAAGAATCCTTTCTTCTCTTTTCTTCCTAAAATTTATGTATCAAATCTCTACACTAGAGATATAAAAATTTTTGTCCAACTCTTGGATAAAGAGGAGAGAAAAACTCATGTCCAAATTAGGACAAAAGAGAGAGATAAGAGCCTAACAACCAACCTTTGGTTGTTGGTAAGAAAGAAAGGATTGAAGCTATAACAAACCTCACACCTCCCTTCATCATGCCGCACCTCTCTTTCTCCAAAATTCTCATGCATGCCTCCTCCCTTTTTGGACCTCCAAATCTGATCACATCAGCCATAAGCACCGTCCCATAAGACCCACGTTTAAATAGGCAAAGGGGATAAGGTTTAGATGAGAAGACAAGGGTCCAATGATCCTTGGACTCTTGATTTTTATGCCGCCCAATACCCAATCCTTTTTCACCCAGATATCACACAGAAAGAAAGGATTTTTCTTTGAATTCTTACATGCTAAATAGGAGAAGAGGTGGCATCCAAAAAATCTGGTAGGCATAGGATATATGGCATCCAAAATTCAAGTGAGCGTGGGACCTTTTATGAAGCATGGAAAGAAAGAGTTTTAACATCAAGGGACTCTTCTTTAGGTAGCTGATTTTAACCAATTTAAACTCTAACCAATTCTAATCATATTAAAAATTGATTAGATCCAAACAGATTGAAATTAAAATCTGATTAGGAGCCTAAACTATTTAGATTAGATGTCACCTAATTAGAAAAGAAGTCCTAGTCCTTTTGGAATCTCTTTTGATGCTTGAGTTAAACTCAATTTAATTCTAATTCAATTAGGATTTGGTGCACCCATGAAGAAAAAAAATTTTAGTCCAAATAGAAACTCAAACTCTCTTAGTTAGATCCTAGTCTAATTAGGAATTAAGTCAAACCCAAATTCTAATTCAATAAGAAATTATTCTCTCATGTAATTTGGTTATCTCATAACCCAATTAGGTTTGATCAAGTCAAATTAAATATAATTTAATTAGACTTGATGCAAGCCCCATTGCTCAATCAAATTGAGCCAATTAGCAATCTAATTGCTAATTAATCCTCTTATAACTCACTAACTCTTTAGCGAGTTACTTTATTATAACTTTTGCATTAGATTAATCATCAATCAAATTGATAATTAAATTCTATCATGATTCATAATCGTAATTCAATCATCTGATCAGTCAAAAGCCTCTTTGTTTATGATCCCATAGGTTTTATTCTATCTGATAGTGAGAGATATTGTGATCCCTATCATAATATCATTAAAACTTCTTTCAATGGATTAGAACCATTCCAATTCTGTCCATCAAAGATCAGCAATCATCGAGATGATGCTCATAGGTCTCATAATCCACCAGTGATATCTAGAAGTATGTAGTGGCAATCCAGTAGAATAAAAAATGATAAATCTCTAGGTGCAGTTAATGTATGATACAGTCCCTCTATCATGAGTCTCGATCAGATGGCAGGTTATGGATGAATCATCAAATCTCTTCATCGGTCATATGATAGATTCAATTAGCTTGAGTCCATATGTGATTTTTATGAAAATTTTTTTCATTAATCATACTGCTATGATCATAGACTTAAGGACTCAGCTTCTTAAATCTCATAAGACTACTCCCTTCTACTAGGATCGATAGATTCTATCTAAGTGCATACCATTCTCTTATAGTAGATCAACTGTCGCCAACATCAACTACAAAGACTCATTGAGTTAATATTTTTGTGGAGTCAAACTTCAGTAGTCACACTGCGAACAGCTGTAGCACCGCAGGTCAAAAGACCAGTCAACTACTGTAGCATCGAAAAAGTCACTAATGAGTGAGCAGACATCCATGTGATTTCTTATGTTGGTCCCGCTCAATACTAGTTATTCTCTAACAACTATCTGCACTCTCACTCCAGTGTCACTACACCGCAGACTTGAGACTCATTTGTTTGAAGGAAGCAATCCGTGCACTGATCTATCCAGATCAATCACCATTCCTATGATGATCCTATGATCAGGAGCAATTTAGGAATTAACCATCATGACACATATCTCAAATTTTCAACTCTTTGAGAATATGTATCCTCATCTTGTTATTTTTTTGGATGATTCATGGACATATAAAACATGAATGATAATATAAATACTCAATGAGTACAAAATCATATCCTAGTAATATGATATACGTTAGTCAAGATTGGCTTCTAGGGCATACATCCAGTAATCTCTCACTTGCACTAAAGTCAATCTGCCATATACCAAGTCCCATCTTCTTAAGATAGGTTTTAGTCTTTGGCTAGCTAAGTGACTTACCAGTGGATTTACCACAGCATATGTGGAGTTTACTCTCTGCACCTCTATGTATTTCTACTTGAGGTAGTCATGTGTTCTATTGCTTTATGTACTTGGATATCTGGTGAGACCTAGGCTCCTTAGTAAGGGCTATGGCACCATTATCTTTGCAGAGTAGTGTCATGGTATCTGATAGCATGACATCTAGTTATGCAACTAACATTAGAACCAGAATACATCTTACACATCTACAATATACTTAGCTTCCGTCAATCAACTGCTTGGAATTCTTCCAAGATATCGACATGATTAGACCTATGATGTAGATATTCTACTATCAACAACAGACATAAAATTTGAATTGATGTATCCTCCCACTCCTAGCTTTGATCCTTCTCTAAAATAAGAATAAATTTTTAGTTCTTCTAAGTACTTAAGGATATTTTTACAGCAATCTAGTACTCTCGGCCTGGATACAATTAATATCTACTCATGACATTCATAGTATTAACTATATTAGTTCAAGTACATCACATGGCATACATCTATGCCCAAGAGGGTAGTAGATCTCTCTCCGAGATTTCTATGCTGAACTCTTTCAGCATCTACTCTCTATACTTTATCTATAAAAATACAAGCATCCAATTGTATCAGTCTCTATAGATTTTTGTATTCTCAGAATATAGGATGCTTGCTTCATGTCTTTCATGAAAAATTTCATATACAACCATATTTTAATCGATGTTAGTATTTGACACTCCCACTGACCCTTTTGAAAATATATAATTTTTCATTTCTGATCAAATAATTTGATCATATCATCAAAATGAATATTCCAACTTCAAAATCCATGAGCTATTCTATACAGAAATCTTTAAAAGATATCCATTTAGAAAAGCTAATTCACATTTCTTTATTGGAGTCGATGTCTAACATCACCTCATTGTAGATTTTGGGATCATCTCTATGTTTCCTATCTCTCATGAGAAATAATTTTTCTCTACATTCTCTGTTAAGCATACCCAAGTACCTTTCGAAAGAATGAGAAATTCTACTATATGTATGAGGTGGAAGAGGAACATACATATACTGGCTCATCATGAATAGGTTCTTTAGGTCCTACGACTTGCTGCTCTTCAGAGATACTTTCTTCGAGCTTTAACTTTCCTCCCATTGCTTCATCTTGGTTAAATAATTTTTTAAGAAGATAGCATGATAGGTCACAATCACATTATGATTCTTTTAGAAGAAAAATTGTATCCCAAATTTTTTTAGGATGAACTTTATAGATCTATTCTCTAACATATCTATTTGCTGTCCTTGACACAAACTGGACATCCTTGGATCTTAAAATAATCAAGATTAGTTTTCATTATGTCATATCTCATATGGTGTGGTAGGAACAGATTTAGAGAGAACCCAATTTCATAGAAATAAAGCATGTCTCTAAAGAAATAAAATAAATTAGTGAAGTTCATCATGGACTGGACCATATCTCATATAGTCCCATGACTCTTCTTAATTATCTCATTGAGCTGAGATGTATTAAAAGGGATCCAATATGAAACTATGTCACTTTATGAGATAACCAAAAAATTTCTTTCTTTGGTATTGCATCTTCGATCTAATCGAAGTACCTTTAAAATTTTTTGATTTGCTTCTCTACTTTACATCTGAATTCTTTAAATCTTTTAAAAATTTTAGATTTATATCTCATATACTTATCCATACCATGATTGATCATCGATAAAAGTAATTAAGTAGAGACAACCTCCTTTGTTAGCATATCAAATGGGCTACACACATCAAATGTATACTAGGATGAGTATCTCAGTGGTCCTTTTTCTCTTATCTCACAAGAGTAGCTTGATTATTTTTTCTCAAAGAGATGATGCACAAACTAGATATAACTCAATAGTCAATAAGCCTAAAAGCCCATATTTTTTCAGTTTGTTAATCATTTCTTCTTCTATACGACCTAGCCTAAGGTCCCACATATACTTAAGGTTTATCTCAACTCTGGATCTCTCAGATCTAATGACATTCACTGCTTGCTCAATTAAGTTCATAGATGCATCATCATGCAAATGATAGAGACTGTCTCTAAGAACTAAATCCAAATGATAATCACAAAGGATAGATGCCCATGGCCACAATAGCAACTCTTGCTCCATTGCCAATTTTAAGGGTTATCTCCTTAGCCCTCACCTTCCCATAGACTCTTTACTAAAGTATATAAAAACACCAGAGTCTAAACTTAACTGGAAGAAGAGAAAATCATAAGAATAGTATTAAGCAATTTTGACATGCCTATGTAAAAACACCAGAGTCTAAACTTAACTGGAAGAAGAGGAAATCATAAGAATAGTATTAAGCAATTTTGACATGCCTACTCAAGACGTGTTCTTGTTTCTTTAGGCTCTCTAGGTATATACCTCTGAACTTTTCAAAGTTTCTTAGTTACCAACATTTTGACCAATTTAGATAAGATGCCAAGATGGTCATTTATATGGTAGTTTACCATAAACTATCCATATAAACTAAACAAGGATCGTAGGATCAAATTCATAAGCAATTTCTTGTGCATGGTCATGTCGAGCCTTTTAAGCTCCTTAATGTCATTGATCATTATCAAATAATGATCATAGACTGACTGTCCATCATACATCTCATACGCTGTGTGACTCTGGTCACCTCACAATACTTGTAGATGAATCAATATGTCGTTGGCAGTGAATATGTGCTCATTTATATGTTGGAGTTTATTTTAGATGGACTTCAAGATATAGCACTTATCTTTATTGTCATTGTCCATCCATTCATCAAGTATAGATCGTTGAATTTAGGTTGGATAGGCTGTTAACATTAGAATAACCTGATAGAGAATATAGCTTAATTTTCTAAAATTAAGAATGATTCTTATGTTTGTGAGCCAGTTTATGTAATTAGTTTCAGTTAAATGATTGATATCTAGGATTTAAGCCAGAGGGTTGAAAGCTGACATAATAAATAGTAGAGAGTAAAGATTCTAATTGAATGTTTGTACTTATTTTATAATTTACTCTAGAGATTTTTAGATGCAAAAAGACTCTTACTATTTTATCAGATCTCCCACACTCTCTAGGTGGAGAAACGAAAATCTTAGCATGACAACTGGGTCTTTAGTGGGTGCTGCGGTCCCACTGATGCCATGCACCTCACCTAACAATTATTGGTAACACGCACACTGATATGTGGATAACTTTTTACCCAGATGCTTCTCTAAGTATGTTGCAGCGACTTGGTCTCTAAGTCATGTGGGCTCACCTAACAGTTATTGCCCATACTCCTTAGTTAAGTCAGATCCATCATTTACAAGCTGGTGCAAAATCGTCATTGGGTTCCTCACCTAACAGTTATTAGGCCCAACCTCTCTTTACCCTGAAGCAACTCTTTGCTAATAGAGTGGTTGCGTGTTGCCGATGCAACTGGATCACTGTGACCAATCGAAAACAATCAACACCGGTAGCACGCCCGCATATCTACAACGGTGGAAGACCATTGTACTTAATATTTATGGAGAGATTTTGAGTTTAGATCTCATCTAATCAGTCATCATATGACTGATCTAATTAGCATGGGCTATCAAATCATCAAGCAACTATATTTGAGACTCAATCTTCCAAATTGGCCAGGTAAGTGGAGATTGATGGGAGTCCCCCTGTTGCTTTCCTTAGACACCAACAAATTGATCAGATCAGTGAACGAAACTAATCAAATAATCACCTTTTAATTACTTACCTTAGACATCAATTGATTAATTGATCCGAATAGGTTAGCTTAGGTAAATCAGATTCGAGCCACAGAGCCAAAATAAGTTCTTGGGTTAATCAATTCTACATATGGGTGTCAATCGATTCAACCAACAATAATTGTAACTTCTTAAGCTCTATTGACCAAACCCTAATTAACACTTGACTCAGTTTGATCAACTGCTAAATCGATTTAGATCCAATACGATCAAATTAGAAATTCTAGATGTAATCCAATTACATGACCTAACTTGATCTATCCATGACCAATCTCTCATGCATAAATACTAATTTCAGATCTTAAATCTAAATTTTCAAATTTAATTTTTTTACATAAAAAGTATATTTTGATCTCGAAATAATTTTCAGATCATACATACAAACATATGTCATATACATGAATAAAGTTCAGATCATAGAAATAAATTTTAGTCCTAAACATACTTTCATATATCATATATATAAATTAAAATAGATCTCAAAATTCTTTTCAGATTTAAATAATAAAATATATATCAGATATATATCAAAAAATCAGATCTAAATTCTATTTTAATCAAAAAATTTAATATCATTCTAGGATAACCATACAGCATAATAAGTTATATCAGGACAACCTTATGTCAGAACGACATTAAAAACTTTTAGATCTAAATTTTTTTCTACAGATTTTAGATCTAAATCTTAATCTCATGCATATGACGTGGCTCTGATATCACTGTTGAAATTTTATGGTTTCATGCATGTAAAAATTTTTAAATAAGTACATAATAAAAATTTTAAAAATTTAGATTAAATTTAATTTAATCTAAGCATGCGTAAGATCAAATCTTAAGATCATAAAACAAGATCGACATATGTGAGATAGGATTCAGATACAAAAATTAAATAGAAAAAAATAAATAAAAAAGATCTAATCTTCATACCTTGGCACGGGTCGATCTACATTATGAACTGATGATGTGGATATCTTCCGAAGGTTTCTTAAAACTGTACAAGTATCTGACCTCTATGGATACCATACGAGACTTCGATCTGATCAGAAGCTTTCTTATCTCACCGGAGTGCTAGCTCCTTTGTAGAGATTACATCTTGATGGTTGAATACTCTTCTTTCCTCTCAAAACAATCTTAGAGAAGAAGAAAAAAATAGGAGGATGATGATCTCTACTCATGAGAAGAACCCTTTCTTCTCTTTTCTTCCTAAAATCCATGCATCAAATCTCTACGCTAGAGATGTAAGAATTTTTGTCCAACTCTTGGTCAAAGAGGAGAGAAAAACTCATGTCCAAACTAGACAAAAGAGAGAGATAAGAGCCTAACAACCAACCTTTGGTTGTTGGTAAGAAAGAAAGGATTGAAGCCATAACAAACCTCATGCCTCCCTTCATCATGCTGCGCCTCTCTTTCTCCAAAATTCTCATGTACGCATCATCCCTTTTTGGATGTCCAAATTTGATCACATCAGCCATAAGCACCATCCCATAAGACCCACATTTTAATAGGTAAAGGGGATAAGGTTTAGATGAGAAGATAAGAGTCCAATGATCCTTCGACTCTTGATTTTTATACTGCCCAATACCCAATCCTTTTTCACCCAGATATCACATGGAAAAAAAGGATTTTTCTTTGGATTCTTACATGCTAAATAGGAGAAGAGGTGGCATCCAAAAAATCTGGTAGGCGTAAGATATATGATGTCCAAAATTCAAGTGAGTGTGGGACCTTTTATGGCGCATGGAAAGAAAGAGTTTTAACATTATGGGACTCTTCTTTAGATGGCTGATTTAAATTAATTTAAATTATAATCAATTTTAATCATATTAGAAATTGATTAGATCTAAATAGATTAAAATTCAAATCTGATTAGGAGCCCAACTATTTAGATTAGATGTCACCTAATTACAGGAGGAGTCCTAATTCTTTTGGACTGTCTCTTGGTGTTTGAGTCAAACTTAATTTAATCCTAATCCAATTAAGATTTGGTGCACTCATGAAGAAGAGAATTTTTAATTCAAATAGAAACTCAAACTCTCTTAGTTAGATCTTAGTCTATTTAAAAATTAAGTCAAACCCAAATCCTGATTCAACAAAGAATTATTCTCCCATGCAATTTAGTTATGTCACAACCCAATTAGGCTTGATCACATCAAATTAAATTTAATTTAATTAGACTTAATGCAAGTCTCATTACTCAATCAAATTAAGCTAATTAGCAATCTAATTGTTAATTAATCCTACTATAACTCACTAACTCTTTAACGAGTTACTTTATTATAATTTTTGCATTGGATTAATCATCAATCAAATTGATAATTAAATCCTATCACAATTCATAATTGTAATTCAACCATCTGATCAGTCAAAAATTTTTTTGTGTGTGACTCCATAAGTTTTATTCTGTCTGATAGTGAGATATATCGTGATCTCTATCACAATAGCATTAAAACTTCTTTCAATGGGTTGGAACCATTCTAACTCTGTCCATCAAGGATCATCGATCATCGAGATGATGCTCGTGGATCTCACAATCCATCAGTGACACCTAGTAGTATGTAGTGACAATCCAGCAGAATAAAAAGTGATAAATCTCTAGGTGCAGTAGATGTATGATATAGTCTCTCTATCGTGAGTTCTGACTAGATGGTAGGTTATGGATGAATCATCAAACCTCTTCATCGATCATATGATAGATTTAATTAGCTCGAGTCCATATGTGATTCTCATAATTTTTTTTTTCATTAATTATACTGCTATGGCCATAGACTTAAGGACTCAGCTTCTTAAATCCTATAGGACTATTTTTTTCTGCTAGGATCGATAGATTCCATCTAAGTGCACATTCTACTTCTGCAGTGGATCAACTATCACCAACATCCACTACAAAGACTCATTGAGTCATTGTTTATGTGTTGTCAAACTCCAGCAGCCACACTGCGAGTAGCTGTAGCACCGCAGATCAAAGGACCAGTCACACCACTACAGCATTAAGAAAGTTACTAAAGAGTGAGCAGACATCCATGTAACTTTTCGTATTGGTCACGCTCAGTGCTAGTTATTCTCTAACAACCACCTGTACTTTCGCTCCAGTGTCACTACACCACAGACTCAAGACTCATCTGTCCGAAGAAAGCGATCTGTATACTGATTTATCTGAATCAATCACCATCCCCATGATGATCCTATGATCAGGTATAATTTAGAAATTAATCATCCATGACATATGTCTCAAATTCTCAACTCTTTGAGAATATGTGTCATCATCTTGTTATTCTTTTAGATGATTCATGGACACATAAAATATGGATGATAATATAAATGCCTAATAAGTATAAAATCATGTCCTAGTAATATGATATATGTCAGCCAAGATTGGCTTCTATGGCATACATCCAACAAAAGATATGCAGGATTTTATATAAGATGATGTGTTACCATAGTAATAATAATACAATATTGCTACTAATAGGAAGAGGAGATAGGTTAGACGACCTTCATGATATATAGATATTGTTACTTATGCTCTTATGGCAGTTGAGAATATTGAGAGTGAGAAATTTTCTTCATGTCAAAATGAAGTTAACAACAAGGAATCTATAGGATGGTTTCGCAACTGTGAGTGAAGAAATTGAGTCACTTAAAAAAAAATCATAATTGAGAGTTCATCTAGTTGCCTAAGGTAAAAGAATAATAGACTATAAAGGGGTTTTCAAGAAGAAAGAAGACATTCTTGGAGCTGAGGCAACACGGTTCGAAGTACGATTAGTTGTAAAGGGCTATACTTAGAAGGAGAAAGTGGATTATGAAGTGTTCTCTTCTATTATGAAGTATAACTCTATATGTGTTCTACTTGTTGTGGTTTGCGCATCTGAGCTTGAGCAACTTGATGTTAAAACTGCTTTCTTGCATGGTGAGTTGAAGGAATAAATCTATATATTATAGCTAGAGGGAATTTTTGTTTCAAGTAAAGAGAATTATGTTTGCCTATCGAAGAAATCTTTATATAGTTTGAAGCATTCACCTAGGCAATGGTATAGAAGATTTGACAGCTTCATGGTTAATAATGATTATGCTAGAAATCACTATGATAGCATGATTATTATAGAAACTTTCAGATGATTCCTTTGTCTTTGTTGTTGTATATTGATGATATGTTCATTGTAGCTATGGTTAAATTTGAAATCAATAGATTAAAAGTTCAGTTGAGTGGTGAATTTGAAATGAAAGATTTAAAAGATGTCAGAGATAGAGATCCATAGAGATTGGCAAGCAGGTTGATTGTACTTATATTTTGAAAAAAATATATAAAGAAGGTGCTTGAACATTTTGGTATGGATAGATCTAAATTGGCGAGTACTCCTTTGGCTGCACACTTTAGGTTATCTACTTCATTGTCACTGCAAACTTAAGAGGAGGTGGAGTATATATCACGTGTTCCATATGCTAGTATAACTGGTGGCTTAATGTATGCTATGGTTTTTGCACTAGATTCAATATTTCACATACTATTAGTGTAGTTAACAAATATATGGGAACATTAGCAGGCTGTGAAATGGATTATGAGATATTTATGAGGTTCTACAAATGTTGGCTTAGTCTATCATAGTCGTAGATTAACTAATAATATTATAGGCTATATTGATTTCGATTATGCAGGTGATTTGAATTAAGAACAATCATTGATAGAATATATCTTTACTCTTTTTTATTACACTGTTACTTAGAAGGGTATACTTCAATTTATAATTGTCTTATCTACAATTGAAGTAGAGTACATGACTGCTAAAAAAAAAAAAAAGAAGTTATATGGCTGTATGATCTCATTGATAGTCTTGGCTTACAGTGGTAATTAACAATTGTGCACTGAGATAGGCAAAGTGCCATTCACTTGGCCAAGAATTCAATGTATCATGAGTATACCAAGCATGTTGATGTCAAGTATCACTTTATTTGGGAGATCATCAATAATGGTATTATTGTAGTTCAAGAGATAGCCACTATAGAAAATTCAACTGATATGTTGACAATACTACTTCGAGTTAACAAGTACAAGCACTGCTTGGACTTGATTGGTGTTTGTAGAGGCTGATGTCCTTATGGGGTAGGTTAGCAAGAGACAGCGAGAAAGATTTCTATATGTTTGACATGATAAATTTCAAGCTAAGATAGAGATTTATTGAGTTTGTTTTGAATTTTACTTCTAATAAGATAAGTTTACATCAACTGAAGATCTATTTTGGATGGCAATTTAAGTCCGTAGTGAATTAGGAGATTGGTCTAAATTAATTTAATATCGATTTGAGTCCAAATCAGTTTACTCTTTTATATATATCCCTTATAACTCTAAAAGGAGTAGTTGTAATTGGGAATTGTAATTGAGTGTCCTAGAGATCTGGTGGATTAGACATGAGCATTTGTGAGATAATTTGTAATCTCTAGTTTCTTACACTGAAGCTTTTGACCTATAAGCCAATGTAATTTAATGTACAATATCATTACTAAAATTTTCACTTTAACACTACTTAGATTCATTGGGCAGTTGGTTTATTTGAAGCAAGGGGCTTTCATTGTGAAGAGGAATGTATCTAACGATATAATAATACTTAATAGCTTAGGAGACAGCACATTTTTTATGGAAGGCCAGAGGTAATGCACCCTTGAAGGCTATAAAACTAGATATAGAGAAAGCATATGATCGAGTTAATTAATTAATTTCTAAGAGGTTATGCTTCAGTTCTTTGCCTTCCCAATCAATGGATTAACTAGATCAATGACTGTATTAGAAATCCTAAGTATACAATCTTGGTTAGCCATGTCAAATGTTGGTCTAAGGCTGGCTAGCTTTTATCTCACTATCTTTTCATTATATGATATCAAAAAATCATCAAACCTTGATAAACATGTAACAATTTAGGACCTCATTAGAAAAGGCTAGCCAAAAGGTATTATATATTTGGATTTCTTAGTGATGTGTATGTATCCAAGATTATTCTAAAGCACAACTAGTTTAGGACTAAATAAATGCCGACACAGTCTCACATAGACAATCCTTGTTTAAACCTTGGGCTTCTTGTTGGGCGAGTATCCAAATCCTACCACAAACACAACGATTAGTTAGGATTAGCTCCAAAAGGCCAAGTGTTGTAGTGTCTTCTAGTCCACATCGGCCATGAGCTAGGTCCATTTTGATACTATCTGCCATAATTTATGATCTCACCTAAAAGACTAGTTGAAAAGTATTTTTTAAGTTCTTTGGCCTTATATAAGTATCGAAGATCTTTTAATGTATAATTATTCTAGGACTAAATATACGCATCCTATTACAAAATGTCTAGGTATTCCTTTTTGAAGTAGTAGGCTATGAAATGGGGACATCTAGTTCATTAAGGATCATTTCTCTAATTGCTTGGACTTGAAAAATTGAGCTATCTTTCCTTTGTTAGTAGGGTTACTTTATATATATATATATATATATATATATATATATATATATATATATAGTGGTTCTCCCATCCATTTAATGTCTATTACTGCCATCGTAATTCCCTTGAATCGTTTAACAAGTCTATTAGGACTTGTTTGGCTCACAAAAAGTGGAGGGGGGAAGAGGCAGCTCTTAAGAAGTGGAGAGGAGGCCTCTTATTTGATTGAAGTTTTAAAAGAAGAGAGTGAAAAAATCTTTTTTCATGGGAAGATACTTTTTATATTTCAAGAAAAGTGAAAATCTATAAAGGAGGTGGATTTTGATACTTCTCATGGGATGAAAATTGATGGTAACTTCTTTTTAAAAAATATTTTTTTAATATCTATGATTAAGATTTTATAAAATATTAATGGATGGTTAGGATGAAATACTAAATAGTGATATAATACTATATCAATATTAATCTAATATTTATATTAATATAATATTAATATTAATATTTTAATATTTATTATATTTTAATATTTATATTAATCTAATATTTTTATTAATATTAATATAATATTTATATAAATATATTAATATTTATATTAATATAATATTATATTAATTATATATTTATATCTATATTAATATTATATTAATATCATATTAATATATATTATTATTATATTAATATAATCAATAATTATGATCTAATATTATATTATATTATAATATATTAATATTAATATAAATATAATATTTATATTTATATAAAATTTAAGAGCAAAAAGATATGATCTTATATCTACTAAAAGTATAATAGATATTTTATATATTTTTTTTAAAAAATAGATGCTCAATCAAATATAAGCTACTTTACAATGAGTCACTTTCTCGTGATCAAGTAAACATACCAAAATTCTATTCTCAGAAAGTAACTTCTGAAAAAGTTACTTCCTAGGAAGAAAAGTTCTTCCCATGACCCAAATGAGTCCTTAGAGTTCGTTTGGTTAGGATATGTCAAATTATAAGGCAATTTAATGATTTCTAGGAATAATTTATCTAAGATAATAATTGCAGGCAAAAATAAATTTATCACATTTGATTGATGGAAAAATTACTTTGAAAAATGATATCGAAAAAAGATTACTATGTTAATTGCAGATGATACTATATGAGAATATTGCTAAACTTTCAACAATTCTTTTGAATAAATAATCTAATTATTGGTATTTATTTTATTCAGTCCATTTATTGGCCATTTTTGGCATACTTACATGAAGATTGTCAATATAGTTCATTTCAAATATTAAAATATATTTTCATGAGTTAATAAATATTTCTAATTAATTATATTAAATCTATATTTTTATTGTAAATAAATTTTGCTAATTTTTTATTTTATCAAGTAAATACATTTAGATACAACCAAAAGGGTATTGATAACATATTTCAAAGAAAAAAGTCAAGATATTTCTATCAAATAATGACAATTTTAGATTATCTCCACTCGATAATCTGGCATGGGAAAAAAAATGCCACCTTCTAAGTGGTATTTGTTTTTTTCTCTTTCTCATTAAAATAGATATGAGATCCACCATTTATTTTATCATCTCTCTTATCCTTTTTTTTGTACCAAATATGGTAATTTGATATAAGATTTATATACTAGATTATCTCCAACCAAACAAGCCCTTGGATCCTTTCTATAGAGATACAAGCCCATAGATTACCTTTATCTCGTGCCTGCAAAGAATGTACGGTTGATTGGGAATTCCAAATCTCAGAATGTGGTGGAATGCTATGATGGCCAATACAGTAGGTGGATTGATATTTCAACCTAATACTCTTTGGGTACATGGTTAATTTGTGCCTCATTTGTTTCTTCAGCCAAACCAAGTAATATTGGCACGAATAAATGGTTCTGATCCAGTGTCCAATGTAGATGGTATGTGCTATGATATTTTTAGCATTTCTAGTGCACATGAAGGGGAAGAAAAAGGATGAAGCTTGGGGCTTGGAATGGTTACTGTTTGGTATAATTAATATCTTCTGCCATTGGTTGTTGAGCTAATATATTAAGTCAGCTGCACTCTTCTACATGCTCCAAGAACTTGTACACGTGAGTACCTCAGGCTCCAACTAACCAATAAAACATTCCTCCCACACAATGTAATACCCTAACTCAGCAACAAAATCCTGCCGCATGAATCTCAAAGCATGAAAAAAAGAAGGAAAAATAGGGAGAAGACTCCCAAGTTGGGAGTCTTCTTCCTTTCTCACGGTGGAACTTTTGATCGGATTTGAAATTACAAGCTGGGAGGGAGTCTAAGTCATCCCCCTCTACCTCTATTTAAAGGGATGAAGTCTCTTATGAAACCCCCCACCGGATAAGCCCTCTTCTCTTTTGAGTCCATTATGATCTTTCACTGTGCCCATTGGAAATTGAAGTTGAAGAGCCCACCGAAGCCCAAGGTAAGCCCTGTCTCTCCTTTATCTCTCTTTTCCCCTTCTTCCCATTGCATTTTCCCCTTCTTCCCATTGCATCAAACAATGCCGCCAGCCATTGATTTCATTGGAAAATTTGAAAATGAGAATCCCCTATTTTTTCCCTACTTTTGCTCCTCCTCTTTTTGTTTTTTGGTGCCAATGGTCACCATCGACCACCGGTCTGAGATATTTGGGCTACATGTTGTTGCCTCAGTCGTGCCGATGGTACTTCTCTATTCCAAAAATGAAAGGAGGAAAACCATCCCCTATGTCCCCATGGAAGCAAGAGAGAGAAGAAGAAGGAAAAAAAATAAAAAAAAGGAAAAAGAAAAAAGGGGAAGAAAAAGAAAAGAAAAGAAAAGAAAAGAAAGAGAGTCTCTCTTTTCTCTCTTCCCTCTCTTCTCTCTTCATAGAATTGTTTCTTTCTCTAGTTTTTCTTTATAAATTTTCTCTCTCTAAAATTATTTTTTTCTCTATGATGATTTCTCTCTCTAAGATTAGTCCAGTGAAGGACTTCCTTTTAATGATCAAGCTTAGTAAGGGATCCTGATCCGTAGTTGTCGAACAGCATGTTGACATTCACTTTGACCAGATTAAATTCTTTTAGATTCAATTATCCATGATTTCTGTTGGACCATATATATATATTAGTTCATTCATGATTTGATTAATTCGTCTTGATCAGATTGATGGGGATGTTAGATCGATTATATTCCACTTTGTTTAATTTGTCTCTCTTTCAATATTCTTTCTCTACTTGATTTATGAAATCAGTGATAAGTTTGAGCCCTATAGCTTTGAGTTCAAGTTGACCTCGTAGAGACACTTCGAACTACCTAGTTTGATCATTATCAAATAAAATTATCATAACCAGATTGATTTGGATTGTTGGATGTGACTACTATTCATCATATTTTTCTTGATTATATTGATATTCTTTCTGATTATTAGATTTAATTATGCATAGGAGTGTAGTTATTTTGATAAGAAGATATGTAATAGTGGGATACTGCGATGTAATCCATGCATTAAAGATTTTTAAAAAAAAAACTAATAGAATTATATGGATTTACTGGAGTACATATGAGATAAGTAATACTATACTTTTTTAGATTTATCAATAAATTATAAAATATTTTTTATATTGGATTATTCATGATTTATGAACTTGATGGATGTATTTTGAGTTACTAAATATATCTTTTTTTTAAAATATTAAGTGATTTATAATAGTATGTATTGAATTTGATATAAATTGTATCGATTGATTTTGATGTCACATGACTTTTTAAATTATTCGATTTGAAATATAAAATATATTTTTGAGAAAAGTGTATTCATTTAAGATAAATGTTGACTCGCATCCTAACTAGAGATGGGCAATGGGTCGTGCCTGGCACGGCACGACCTAAGCCCACTAGGCCGAAGGTTTTACGGGCCATGCCAGGCACGGCCCATGTAGTAAACGGGCTTTACCTGGCATGGCCCGTTTAAACAAAACCCTTGGCTTGGACCTAGGCATGGCCTGTTTAAACAAAACCCTTAGCCTGGCATGACCCTAGGTCTAGGGGTGCCGGCAGTGCCAGGCACGGCCCATTGGGCTGCTAGGCTTATGGGCCTATTTTTTCTTAAATTTTTAAAATATAAAAATATTAAATATTAAATAATAAAAGTATATGAGAGATAGGAGATATAAAATAAAAAAAATTATATCTTTAATCTATTAATATTCATAATATTAATGCATGTTAAAATTAAAAAAAATAAAAAAAAAATTAAAAAAAAGTAATGAATGGGTCGTGCTAAGGTGTGACCCATCCTAAGGGGGTCAGGCTGGCACGCAGGTCGGGCCATGCCTAGTTTGGGGGTCATGCCGGGCATGGGCCGTGGGCTACAAAACCCCCAACATAACTCGACCCTCTTATATGTGCCATGCTTGGCACGGCCCATTACTATAGTAAGTGGGTTGTGCCAGGCACAACCCAATTCATATCGGAGGGACCGTGTAATAGGTAGTCCGGCTCGGTGCCCATGTCTAATCTTGATTATGTATTGAACCCCACTAATGGGGGTTAAATGTTGGTACTTTGATATCCCATTAATAGAGCCGTTAAACACTGGTATCTAATACCCTACTTGTGGGGGTTGTGCATTGGTATTTTGATACCTTGCCAATAAGAATATTTAAACACTGGTTCTGGATACCCTGTTAGTGGAAAATATGCTGGTACTTTAATTTATGTTTATGGCTGTTGAGATGAACATGATGCCTTAAAAAAATTAATTTATGAATGAAAATAAATTTGCATGGATCATATTGTGATTAGTATTATATATTTTGAATTGATATATCTTACATGATTATTTTTAATATATTATTATTTTTGAATTTATCTAGCTAAAGTGTATATTGCTTACTAGGCTGTCTAGCTCATTACTCTATATTTTACTATTTTTTATAGATTCAGAGGACTAGCTTGACTTAGGGGTTCTATATGGGAGAGCGAGTTAAAAGTAGAATTTGGTATCTTTATTTTACACTAAGATTTATTGAAGTTGATGAAAAATTATGGAATATTATTTTGTAAGATATTTGATTTAGTTTAATATTAATTATTTAATTTTTTTACTATTATTTTATGATATCATGATGAGATACCCTGCATGTTTATGAGGAGATTGTTCTATGAGTCTACGGCAGTTGCCGCAAGCCCCAACTCATGATCTCAGATTGGGGGTGTGACAATTTATATGGTATGATAGCATAAATGGATAAATTATGACATATACAATCAAATATATGAGTGTAGGTGGGTAGCCATTAGGGATATTGGGATGATAACTTATATTGGTTATGACATAACTTAAAAATTTAGCTTTGACATAGGTATATTGATGGATTTGAATCAGAGTGCACAATAGAAGCATAGTGGTCCAAATTATTTTTAGGCTGATCAGAATAGTAATTTAATTTGAAACATATTGTTGGGTATAAAATACCCCCCAGCCGAAGTTCATGTCAGGAGTGACCCTCTGGGGATTCTACCGACGTCCGACCTTCAACGACATCTTTCCGAACCTCTCCGACGGCCGAGCCTCCGCAACGTTCCCAAGCTCTGCTGACAGATAAACCCCTACCAGCATCAACCGGATTCTCCGTGACGGACGGACTCCATCCAAGTTTCTACAGTGGTTGACCACCTTCTAGCCTTTGTCCGGACTCCTATGGGAGCTGGACCTCTTCCCCGAACTCCAACTGCAGGTAGCCTTCGTCCGGACTCCTACAGGAGCCGGACCTCTTCCTCGAACTCCAACTACAGGTAGCCTTCGTCCGGACTCCTACGGGAGCCGGACCTCTTCCCCGAACTCTAACTGTAGGTAGCCTTCGTCCGGACTCCTACGGGAGCCGGACCTCTTCCCCGAACTCCAACTGCAGGTAGCCTTCGTCCGGATTCCTACGGGAGCCAGACCTCTTCCCCGAACTCTAACTGCAGGTAGCCTTCGTCCGAGCTCCTACGGGAGCCGGACTTCCGTCCTGGACTCCTATTGCAGGTAGACCTCACCCCAAACTCCTACAAGGGTCAGACTCCGAGCTTCTACTGCAAGCGACCCACTCCGAGCTTCTGCTACAAACGATCTACTTCAAATTTCTACCATGAGCGGTCCGTGCCGGATTCCCACTATAAGCCTTCACCCAAGCTTCCATTGTGGACGAATTCCTTTCGGATTTCTATTGCAGACAGGTCTCGGCCAAGATTCCTCGACAAATGATCCCCATCCGGGCTTCTACGGAGATCGGACTCCGACCGAACTTCTATAGCAGACAAATTTTGGGTTCACGGAATCCAGCAGCTGGACCCCTCCAGCAGATGAACCTCTCCAGTGCCATCTGACATCCACCGCTGGTCGACCCTCTACCGAATTCTGTGCAAAACCAGATTGCGTCTGCGGAAAGCCTCTGACCGAGCTGCTACGGCAAGTGATCCTCGCCTGCAGCCTTAATGCCCAAGGCATCCAACAGGATTTGCAACATCCGAGCTTCTCTCAAATGGATAGCTACCTTTCTCCACCAGGAACCTCAACCGAACTTCGACCGATAGGTACAGTAACGGCCACGACTCTGCTCCACTTCCTGCGATGGATTTCGCATGGCTCCATCACTCCCTGGCATGCCACAGTAATGGCCACGACTCTGCTCCACTTCCTGCGACGGATACCGTGCGGCTCCTCCACTCTCTGGCAAGTCACGACAACGGACGCCGCTCCACTCTCTACAACAGACTCCACGTGGCAGGTCATGGTGATGGCCACGATTCCACTCCACTACTCTTCATAACAAACTCCTCCTGGCCCCGAACGGCCCACTACCAGACGGTTACAAACGTCGCTATTAGTCTATTGCACCCTCCGCCTATAAAAAAGAAACCCCAGATACATTATTCTCTAAGCTCTAATTTCTATCTCAAAATTCTGCTAAAATTTTCGTTCTAGCACTCCATTCTTGTTGAGGCAGAGAACTGACTTGAGCGTCGGAGGGTCTTGCCGGAGCATCCCCAACTCCGGTTTAGACTTCCTTTGCAGGTCCCGACGGTGACCGTGGCTCCCTCGATTCCAGCTTCTCCGATGCTGGTAGATTTTTGCACCAACAGGATTGGCACTAGAGGAAGGGCTGTGTCTTCACAGTACCCTTGTTCTTAAAGGAGCACTCAACGGGACCGCCCCCGGTCATCCTCTCCGACATCCTCTTCTCCTTCCTCTACCAGATCTCCATCTGATGCCTCCCCGAAGGGCATCCTCCAGGCGGTCGATGGCCTCCACGGCCAGATCTCAGCGGGCTCCGCAAGCTCCAGCCCCGTCCCCAGTTTTCTAAGCTCCTCTTCCTCCGATGACAGTAGTCGGCATGGAGCAGTCCGATGATCGGCCTCCGACCAATTTCACCAACACCATTTCGGGAGAATCCCGACAGGGAACAACAGGTGTACTGGCTGGACCTCCCAAGCGGCAAAGGATTGAGGAATCCATAACCTTTACTGAGGAAGACGCTCAGGGAGTTCAATTCCCTCGTAACGATGCGGTTGTAGTTTCTTTAAATATAGCTGATTACGATGTGCGCCGCATTCTTGTCGACAATGGAAGTTTGACCGATATTTTATTCTATGATGCCTTCTCAAAAATATCCATCCTTGACGGTCGTTTGGGGCCGATTAGCTCCCCTCTAGTAGGATTTACCGGCGATGCTATCCCGATGGAGGGGGTAATAACTTTGATTGTAGCCGTGGGTTGATATCCAAGACAGTCCAGGGCTTTGGTGGATTTTCTGGTGGTGAAGGCACCGTCGGCCTACAACGTAATCCTCGGCCGACCTGGCCTCAACACCCTCCGGGCCGTGGTGTTGACCTACCATCTGAAATTAAAATTTCCTACTAGCCAGGGGGTCGGAGAAGTCAAGGGAGACCAAGCCCTGGCCAGACACTGCTACAACATAGCCTTGCAAAGAAGTGACCAATCTGACCTCTGTTCGGTTGATGGATTGGACACCCGCGATGATCTCGCTGAGGAAAGGGGTGGGCCAATCAAAGATCTGGTTTCGATCCCTTTGAACGATGGGAATACAGAGCATGTGGTGAAGATCGGCTCCAACCTGGGGGAAGAGGTGCGGACGCAGCTCATTGATTTCCTATGAAAGAATGCGGATATTTTCATTTGGGTTCTAGCGGACATGCCGGGGATTGACGCAGAGGTCATGGAACATCGTCTGGCCGTTGATCCAAAGCATCGACCGACAAAAGAAAAAATCCAAGGTCATGCATCGAAAAGGCAAAAAGCGATAGCCGAGGAAGTGGATAAACTCCTGAAAGCCGGATCGTTAGGGAGGTCAATTATCCTGACTGGATTTCCAACATTGTCCTAGTCATAAAGGCAAACGGCAAGTGGAGGATGTGTATAGATTTCAAAAAGCTGAATAAAGCCTGTCCGAAGGATAGCTACCCTCTACCCAGGATTGATCAACTGGTGGATGCAACCTCAGGCCATGAGCTTCTCACCTTTATGGACACATTCTCCGGCTATAATCAAATTAGAATGGTGCCAGAAGATGAAGAAAAGACTGCTTTCATTACTAACCGTGGTCTTTACTGTTACAGGGTCATGCCCTTCGGCCTCAAAAATGCAGGTGCGACCTATCAGCGGCTGGTGAACAAAATCTTCAAGAAACAGATCGGCCGCAACATGGAGGTCTACGTGGATGACATGCTTGTGAAAAATAAATCTTCAACGAACCACATCGCCGACCTCGAGGAGACCTTCGGTGCCCTCCGAAAATATAATATGAAGCTGAACCCGACTAAGTGTGCTTTCGGAGTGACCTCGGAGAAGTTCCTGGGCTTCATGGTATCGGGGCACGAAATTGAAGCCAATCTGGAGAAAATTCATGCCATCTAGGAGATGACCGCCCCGAAGTCGATAAAAGAGGTTCAACGCCTTACAGGGAGGGTGGCAGCCCTGAATCGCTTTGTTGCGAGGTCGGCCGAACGGTGCTTACCCTTCTTCCAAGCCCTCAAGCAGCCGAAGAACTTCTGTTGGACCACTGAGTGTTAGCAGGCGTTCGAAGAACTAAGGAGCTACCTCGGCTCGCCTCCGCTATTGGCGAAGTCTGAGCCCGGGGAGGAGTTGTTCTTGTACTTGGCGGTCTCCCCTATGGCCCTCGCAGTAGTGCTTGTCAAGGAAGAAGCAAAAATTCAACGGCCGATCTACTACATCAGTCACGCGTTGAGAGACACCGAAACCAGGTATACCAAATTAGAGAAACTAACTTACGCCCTGTTGATTGCAGCCCGGAGGTTCCGACCTTACTTTCAAGGGCACATCGTAACGTTGCTCACTGACCAGCCGATTAAGGCGGTTCTGCACCGGGCGGATGCTTCTGGGAGGATAGCGAAATGGGCGATCGAGCTTACAGAATTCGACATCAACTATCAACCTAGGCCGACAGTAAAAGCCCAGATACTGGCAGATTTTATAGTAGAATGCACTATCTCGAAGGAGGTCGAACCTGAACAAGGTGAAGCTAACGGTCTGAAGTCCCGACTGAACTCCTCTGAAGAAGAAACAGACCCCCCTGATTGCTTTTGGGCCCTCTATGTGGATGGATCCTCCAACATGTTGGGCGCAGGCGCGGGCCTGATTTTGATCAGTTCGGAGGGGATCGTCGTGGAGTACGCACTGTGCTTCAAATTTCCCACAACGAATAATGGAGAGAAATATGAAGCTCTGGTCGCGGGATTGAGGATCGCCAAAGAATTAGGAGTAGATCGGCTCCAAGTTTACAGCGACTCCCAATTGGTGGTGGGACAAGTCAGCGGAAACTACGAAGCACGGGAGGACAGCATGGCTAAATATCTTGAAAAGGTAAAGGAGCTCGTCCCCGCTTTTAGTAGCTTCAATATCAGGCAGATTCCAAGAACGAAAAATACAAGGGCCGATCTTCTCTCCAAGTTGGCTACGCTGGCTCCGACTGAATTGCCCAATAGTGTTCTCTTTGAAGTTTTGAAGTGCCCGAGTATGGAAGAATCGCGGCCCGTGATGGAAGTCAGCCATGAGTCCAGTTGGATCGATCCTCTGGCGGCATATCTCAGAGATGGGATTCTCCCTCATGATACAAAAGAAGCTCGAAAGGTCAGAAATCAAGCCTCTCGATACATCTTTTATGAGGACAAGTTGTACAAGAGATCATACTCTTTGCCCCTTTTAAAATATCTCCGGCCTTTGGAAGCTGACTACGCCTTGTGGGAGGTGCACGAAGGAATCTGCGGAAGCCATCTGGGGGCTAGATCCTTATCCCACAAGTTGCTCCGCCAAGGGTATTACTGGCCGACAATGTATCGTGACTCCATTGAATACGCCAGAAAGTGTGACCGATGTCAGAGATATGCCAACATCCAGAGACAGCCCGCCTCTGAGATTACACCCTTGAGCGCCCCATGGCCGTTTGCGCAATGGAGAATGGATATCCTTGGACCCTTTCCCGTGGCGTCGGGGCAGAGGAAGTTCCTTCTGGTAGCAATTGACTATTTCACCAAGTGGGTTGAAGCCGAACCGCTGGCAAAAATCATAGAAGCTAAAGTGCAAGACTTCGTCTAGAAGTCCATCGTTTGCAGGTTTGGCCTGTCAAGAATCCTAATTACTGATAATGGGCGGCAATTTGCGGGAGCGAGATTCATCAAATTTTGTGAAGACCTGAACATCTCCCACAACTTCACATCGGTAGCCCATCCTCAGGCCAACGGCGAAGCTGAAGTGACCAACAGAACTCTGCTACAAGGAATCAAGACAAGGCTCGAAAAAGCGAAGGGAACTTAGGCAGACAAACTTTATCATGTGTTGTGGGCATACCGAACTACCCAAAGGTTACCCACGGGGGAAACCCCCTTTGCTCTAGCCTTCGGAATGGAGGCCGTTATCCCAATTGAGCTCAAACTCCCGTCGGCATGAGTCATGGCATTCAGTGAACATCACAATCCGCAAGGCCTTAAAGCCAACCTCGACTTGTTAGAAGAAAAGTGGGAGGCAGCTCAAGTTCGGATGGCAGCCTACAGGCAGAAAGTTGCCCGCTATTACAACTCCCGGGTCAAAAATAAAGTCTTTAGAGCAGGAGACCTGGTGCTTCGACGAGCCATCGTCTCGGAACCTCAGGATCGAGGAAAGCTTGCCCCAAGTTGGGAAGGCCTGTACGAAGTCAAAGAGGTAGTCCAGCCCGAAACTTACTACCTCGAGGAGCTCGGAGGAGCAGACCTCCCACGACCATGGAGCTCGAAAAATTTACGAATGTATTACCAATAACTTTACTTTAAATGAAAGTTTTATATCCACATGTCTTCTCTCTTGGCACAAGCCTATATCGACTGGACTCGAAACAAACCGTGTCGGGAGCAGGAGGAGAACCTCATCTCGACACAATTGAAGGCCCAGTTACACTTAGACCGGATGGGGGAGAGGCCCTGCAGCGCCCATATGCGCCCCCACGGCCCTGTTAGGGACAAGAGGAGAACCTCGCTCTAACATGAGCAAAGTCGAAGGCCCGATTACACTTAGATCGGATGGGGGGAGAGGCCCTGAAGCGCCCATATGCACCCCCATAGCCCTGTTAGGGACAGGAGGAGAACCTCGCCCTAACATGAGCAAAGTCGAAGGCCCGATTATTTTTAGACCGAATGGGGGGAGAGGCCCTACAGCGCCCATATGCGCCCCCACAGCCCTGTTAGGGACAGGAGGAGAATCTCGTCCTAACATGAGCAAAATCGAAGGCCCGATTATTTTTAGACCGGACGGGGGGAGAGGCCCTACAGTGCCCATATGCGCCCCCACAGTCCTGTTAGGGACAGGAGGAGAACCTCGTCCTAACATGAGCAAAGTCGAAGGCCTGGTTATTTTTAGACCAGATGGGGGGAGAGGCCCTGCAGTGCCCATATGCGCCCCCACAGCCCTGTTAGGGACAGGAGGAGAACCTCGTCCTAACATGAGCAAAGTCGAAGGCTCAGTTACTCTTAGACCGGATGGAGGGAGAGGCCCTGCGACGCCCGTATGTGCCCCCACAGTCCTATTAGGAACAGAGGGAGAACCCCATCCTAACTTGAGCTGAAACCGATTACATCGGTGTTGCCCAGCTATGCAACCCAAGAGGGGGGGGGTGAATTGGGTTTCTAAAAATTTTAAGCTTAACTTATGACTTATGAAGAATGTTCGTCAATAGCTAAATGAATGAGGAGAATAAACTTAATTCAAGATTAATTGCCAAAAGCAAGAATGCAAGGAAATAATGAAGAGTTAAAGAGAAGCAATTATGCACACCACAAACAAAAGGATTTATAGTGGTTCGGTGCCAACCTTGCACCTACATCCACTCTCCAAGCTCCTACTTGGGAATTTCAATCCACTAATCTTGTATTCAACCCGAATACAAACGTCGAAAACTCCGACTCTAGTTATCCCAAGCTAGTCCACTTATTTTTCGGGTACAAGCCAACCCAATACACTCCGATTCTAGGTTCGGATCAACCTTTCCTTGTTTTGGAATCCCTCCAAAATAAGATCAAACACTCAAACTGAGTATAACAATTTATAGCACACTTAAGCACAAAGAAAAGCTCCTTCAATGAGTGAATATAACTTTAAATACACTTTACTTAAAAGAAGAAGCCCCTTTTTGGATTTTTTCAAAGTGGTTGGAGACTTGAATGTGCACTTGAGGAGTTGGTGAGCTTGGTTTAAAGGCTTCTTCAAAGCTTTGAATGAACTCTTGATTAGGGCTGAAAAGTTGGCTTGAAAAACTCTTTTTCAAATTCTCTCTTTTGAATGCTCTTGAATGCTCTCTTGAATACTCTTCTTTTTCTCTTTCAATCTCTTTTGAATCCCCCTTTTTCTATATTTTTGTTTCCCACCTTTTGGATCCTTTTATAGCTTTAAGAAATAGAGAAAAATATTCTAGGCTGAAAAAAAGCCGTTAGACCACATTAAATGAGCATTAAAAGTACTTAAAATGGGTTAAAAACTAGCCATTGTGGAGAAATCCCGTCACAGGGGTCGACTCATAAGTCGACTCATGCCTCAGGGGTCGACTCATGAGTCGACCTCTGTTGAAGAATACCAGAAAATAGGGTTCTGTAATTTTTGGCCTAAAACTGCAGGGGTCGACTCATGCCTCAGGGATCGACTCATGAGTCGACTCACAGGTTGTGCTAAGCCAAAAATTCTGCGTGCCAAACAGCTCATTGTGCCATGAGCTGACTCATGGGTCGACTCATGGATTTCAAACATGCATAACTTTCAAAATACAAGTCCAAAAATAATGAAATTTTCGCCAATAGATCATAAATCTTTTGTTCTACCATTTGATACTATCAAATCAGGGTTTTGGTAAAATTATGATTTTGCTCCTGAAGAGCAAAAAGACTTTTTCAAATAAAAAATTATTGGTACCCCTTCAACTGCTTTGTAATCATCAAAATCAATCTAGGAAGCAACAATCTCTCCCTTTTTGATGATGACAAAACTCTTGAACAAAAGCATCTATGTGAATCATGAATTTCAAAAGGATGCATTATAAGTGCATTTGCTTGAAAAGAAGATTGATTCTTTTGGCATGTGATACAAATGCTCATTTGCATAAATAGTTTGCCCATTTGCTTAAAGATATGAAAATTTACTCATTGGATTATGTGATTTTGGTGTTAGAGTAGAAAATTTATTTTTGTTATCAGAGCAAGTTGTATCTTAAAAATTTGCTCATTCTCATTTGATTATTTAGTTTTAGTATCAGAGCAAAAATAATTAAGTGTACCGATGCATATCTAAGAATTAATTGTAAAGTATATCAGAGCATGTCAAATTTAAGATGTATCAGAGCAAGTTAAATTTTAAAGCATATCAGAGCATGTTTAAGGAGTAATTTTAAAGGTTGCTCATTTGCATTGTACTTAGCAATTTACTCATGTATTTTTAAGTCATTTAATAATTTTACTTTTGATATTATTCTTTAATTTCTCTCCAATTCATTCATTTTATTTTCAAGTCTTTTAATAATTTATAATTTTGCTTTTGATATGTTTCTTTTTCTTTAATTTCTCCTCCTTTTTGACATCATCAAACATTGTTAACTCCCCCTCTTTTTCTGAATATATTTTCTTTTTAGTGTTTCTTCAAACTTCTAGTGCTAATCATTAATGTTTGCTCCCCATGAATACAGCAATCATTAACCAAAATATGCCATAGATTACCATAGATATGAATTTTTAACAAAGAGAAGATATATAATCAAGAGATGATTGACATCATAACAAAGAGTAGATATATAATTAAAAGATGATTAAAACCATAGTTGTTTCAATACATATTTCATATCATAAAAGTCAGCTAGCTAATGTCATTACATGGCCCAAAAATACAGATCCTAGAAAGAACAAGAGACTAACACCTAGGATCTAGTAAAGCTCATGACTAGATGGATCGGAGTCATCAGAGATAGGGTGAGGAGATGATGGATCTCGACCAAGAGCACATCCTCTACCCCGTCTGCCTCTGTCATGAGTGGAGGTGCTGGCACGAGCAGGTGAGCGAGATGAACTAGGAGGCTGAGAACGTTGAGAGGCCAAAGACTGGACTGAAAGAGTGAGTCTAATGGAATCAAGAACGTTCAGTGCTCTCGAAACAGACTGAAGCAGAGCAGTGAACTGAGTAGATGCATGCTCACTCGAGCCTCTGATCTCTCTCCTCAATAACTCATAACCACCCTCCAATGCACCTCTAAGCCTGCCAGCCTCTGCAGTAAGGTCTGTGACCTCAATAGAGCTCCTGTGGCTGAGGATGGGCCAAAGCTAAGACTTGCCCCTGCAAGTCAAGAACTCTCCCAGTCAGTCTCCAAATGCTGTCCTCGAGCTGCTGAATCCGAATAGACTGATCTGAGATCAACTGAAATACAGTGGAGATATGGAGAATCAAGGTCTGATCAGATGAATCTAATGAATTGGACCCTGGTGTAAATGTAGAAGTGCTCCACTGTCAAGAAAGCAAGGAAGCCACACGCTGAGAAATCTGCTCGATTTGATCATCAGCCAATCTGAACTCTGGAGGAGGTGCTCTGCTCTCTGGCTGATGTACTGGTGTGTACCTCCTGGTGAACTCTGAAGGGCCAGCCTCTGGGTCTGAAACAAACTGGATATCTGGAGATGCTGCCCTGAAGTCTTGGAGAGGAGATGAGGGACCTTCTTCTTCAGCTCTGTCTTCTACTCTGTCCTCAGCTCTCTCTTCAGAACCCTTGATCCAACCACCATCAGTTTTAGTAAATCCCATACGGTGCAGAGTGTGTTGGTTGATGGTGTCTGCGTGAGAAAGCTTAGCAGATGCCTCCCCCTCAAAACTGACTCCAAACCTCCTGAAAACTAGTGTAAGGGCCATACCAAAAGGCAGATGTGCCTTGGATCTGTTCAGTGTCTCTCTCATGGCCTCAATCATTAAAGCAGGGAGATTTAATGGGGTTTGAGTGATCACATGAAACATTATACAAATATCTCTGCCAGAAAGGAGGTCATGCCTACCACTCCTTGGGAAGAAAAGCTTTATCACTAATTGATGTAAGATCCTCATTTCAATTGATAAAATTTTGGCTTTCAATTTATTCAAACTTCCCGTGTAGGTTCCTCCTAGAATTACACTGATCCCCTCTTCCTTCACTGGGAGTTCCATGTAAGAATATCCCTCATAGGGAAAATGTAGTATCTCTCCCAAAATAATAGGATCCCGACAGATATCAACTCCCTTAACTGTAGAAGTCACTGTTCCATTGCCATAATGCAGATTTTGATAAAATTCTCTAACCAGGTCTACAAAAATAACTTCCTTGAGAGAGCAGTAAAAACCCCAACCCTGGTTTTTTATCTTTGTCCCAAAGGAGAAACCTTCTTTTTCAAAGAATCTAAAATCCATATTTTTTCCGGTTTCAACCTTCCTATCAGATAAAGGGATTTTGCTAGGGCTAAGGGGAGACTGAGAGGGACCTTGAGCTGACACTGAAGCCGGAATGGGAGCAGTGGAGGACTAAGCAGCTTGCCTTTTCCTGCGGACGTTTTCTTCCAGCTCATGGATCGATTTTCTTCTTTGAGGGAGCTTCATCTTTGGGGCCATTCTCACCACAACAGCAGACAGGGAGACTCAGAGGATCAAATGGATGAGTAGTAGGAGGGTTACAAGAGGATGGAAAGGGATTTTGGCAGAGAGAAGAGATGGTTTTGAGAAGAACGGTGGAGGCTAGGGCACGCTCCAACCGCTTCAATCAAAGGAGAAAGGTGCGAAAATCTCCTTTCCCAAGCGGTGATTTGAAGTGGAGAGGAGAAGGGAGAATGTTCTTGAGCTAAATCTTTAGTTTTGGAGAGAAAGAAGATGAGGATGACGGGTCTTGGAGGGAGGAAGATGAAGAGAATGAGGGGTCGGCTCATGAACAGGTTTAAGATAAAAAGGAATGAACCCGTGGGATATTGGTCGAAAATTACAAGTTTGCCGATGGGTCGACCCTAGGGGGTCGACTCATGAATCACAAAAATTCAGAAAAAATATGAATAAATTCCAAAAAAATTTAGAATTTTGGGAGTAGGAATTTTGCTCAAAGACAAGTTGTGAGAATGATAATCTTGAGTTTTTAGGATCAAGAGAGATGATGAAAATTGATCTCAAATCGATTCCTTGGAAATGGAGAAACACTTAGGCATAAGGATCAAGAATTCCTAGATTTCTCCTAATTTCACAGAATCTATCCTCACTAAGGGCCTTTGTAAAGATATCAGCTAACTGATTTTCAGTGCAAATATATTCAAGAGTTATATCTTTGTTTTGAACATATTTTCTTATAAAATAATGTCTTATTTCAATATGCTTAGACCTTGAATGTTGAATTGGATTTTTAGTTAGATTTATGGCACTTGTGTTGTCACATCTTATGGGTGTTTCATTAAGTTTGATTCCAAAGTCTTCGAGTTGTTGCTTAATCCATAAGATTTGAGCACAACAACTTTCGACTGCAATGTATTCGGCCTCAGCCGTAGACAGTGCTACCGAATTTTATTTCTTGCTAAACCAGGAGATTAGGTTAACTCCAAAAAATTGGCAAGTTCCACTTGTGCTTTTTCTATCTAATCTACATCCAGCAAAATCAGCATCTGAATATCCTATTAAGTCAATTAGTGAGTCCTTAGAGTACCATAATCCTAGAGTTTGAGTACCATTCAAGTATCTAAGGATTCTTTTAACAGCATTTAAATGAGATTCTTTAGGATTAGATTGATATCTAGCACACAAACAAACACTAAACATGATATCAGGCCTACTTGCAGTTAAATATAATAAAGAGCCAATCATACCTCTATAGTATTTTAAGTCTACACATTTACCTTCTTCATCCTTGTCAAGCTTACATGAAGGGCTCATTGGTGTGCCAATTGCTTTGGAGTTCTCCATTCCAAATCTTTTGAGTAGTTCCTTGGTGTACTTGCTTTGGGTGATGGAGATTCCTTCTTTTGTTTATTTGATTTGGAGTCCGAGGAAGAAGGTAAGTTCTCCCATCATGCTCATCTCGAACTCCCCTTGCATGAGCTTAGCAAAGTCTTGACAAAGAGATTCATTAGTAGACCCAAAAATTATGTCATCAACATAAATTTGTATTATTAACATATCATTTTGATTTCTTTTAATAAAGAGGGTTGTATCTACATTACCTCTTGAAAAACTATTATTTAGTAAAAATTTGCTTAGCCTATCATACCAAGCCGTAGGTGCTTGTTTTAATCCATATAAAGCTTTATTTAGTTTAAAAACATGATTAGAAAAAGCATGATTTTCAAATCCCGAGGGTTGTTCTACATAGATTTCTTCAGCAATATATCCATTTAAAAATGCACTTTTGACATCCATTTGAAATAATTTGAATTTCATAAAGCAAGCATATGCAAGTAGAAGTCTAATGGCTTCTAATCTAGCAACAGGTGCAAAGGTCTTATCAAAATCAATTCTTTCTTCTTGATTATATCCTTTAGCAACCAATCTTGCTTTATTTCTAATTACATTACCATGTTCATCTAATTTGTTCCTAAAGACCCATTTTGTGCCAATTATTGAATAATTTTTAGGTCTTGATACTAAAGTCCATACATTATTTCTTTCAAATTGATTAAGTTCTTCTTGCATTGCATTAATCCAATTATGATCATTTTCAGCTTCTTCAATAGTTTTTGGTTCAAGATGAGATACAAAAGCACAATGATTAAATACATCTCTAAGTGAAGAATGAGTTTTTACCCCATGCATAGGATCATCAATAATTAACTCCTTAGGGTGATTGTGAACATACCTCCATTCCTTGGGTAGGTCATTTGTACCTTGTGGTTGTTCTTGAATTTCTTCACCTCTCTCATCTTGTTTATCTTCTTGTTCCTCGTCCTCTTGAGTTGTTGAATCTTTCAGAGTGATCTCCTTCATTCCTTCTATTAGAGGATCTGCATCATCAACACCCTCATTCTTCCTTGAAGGAAGATCGTTAGATTCATCAAAAACAACATGTATGGACTCCTCTACTACTAAAGTTTTTTTGTTAAAAACTCTAAAAGCTTTACTAGTGGAGGAGTAACCAAGAAAGATCGCTTCATCTGATTTTACATCAAATTTACCAAGTCTTTCTTTGCCATTATTTAGTACAAAACATCAGCAACCAAAAACATGAAAATATGCAATATTCGATTTTCTTTCTTTCCAAAGTTCATAGGGGGTTTTCTTAAAATTTATCTAATCAAAGCACGATTTAAAATGTAACATGCTGTGTTAATTGCTTCCGCCCAAAAATATCTTGGAAGGTTGCTTTTACAAAGCATGGTACGGGCCATTTCTTCTAAGGTTCTGTTTTTCCTTTCAACTACCCCATTTTGTTGGGGTGTCCTAGGAGCAGAGAAGTTATGGCCAATTCCATTTTCATCACAAAAGTTTTCAAAGTCTTGATTTTCAAATTCAGTTCCATGATCGCTTCGAATATTTTGAATTGAAAATCCTTTTTCATTAGTGACTTTTCGTTAAAATTTAGTGAAAATATGAAAAGTTTCATCTTTGTGTGCTAAAAAGAAAATCCAAGTAAAACGAGAGTAATCATCTATAATTATAAAATCATATCGTTTTTCTCCTAGACTAGTGGTTCTAGTTGGTCCAAATAAGTCCATATGCAAAAGCTCTAAAGGTCTAGAAGTTGAAACAATATTTTTGGATTTAAATGAAACTCTTGTTTGTTTACCTAGTTGGCATGCATCACAAATTCTATCTTTTTCAAAATTCAGTTTAGGCAATCCAAGAACTAATTCTTTCTTAATTAATTTTGAAAGAGAATGCATGCTAATGTGTGCAAGTCTACGATGCCAAAGCCAACTAGTCTCATTAACTTTAGCATTCAAGGATACTAGGCATTGCATGTTTATTTTGACTAAATTATTTAAATCTATCATATAAATATTGCCATGTCTATGTCCAATAAATTTAATGCCATCGTTAATAGGACTAGTTACAATGCAAACAGATGATTCAAAAATAACTTTATACCCTTTATCACAAAATTGACTAATGCTTAGTAAATTATGCTTTAAACCATTAACTAGTAAAATATTTTCAATATATTTGGAGGGAGTGATACCAATGTTACCTATACCGATGATCTTTCCTTTGCCATTATCTCCAAAGGTGACCATCCCTCCATCCTTAGCATCAAGCGTGATGAATTGTGATTCATCACCAGTCATGTGTCTCGAGCATCCACTGTCAAGATACCATTTCCTGTTTCCTCCTTGGGATGCTAGACACACCTGCAAGCAAAAGTCAAGTTTTTGTTTTAGGTACCCAAGCTTTCTTGGGTCCTTTTTGGTTAGTCATAATGGTTCCTTTTGGAACCCAAATTTTCTTTATAGTTGAGTTTGCAAACTTGTTAGAGAAGCAAGTGTATGACTTATGTCCTACTCTACCACATTTGAAGCAAGTAATGTTAGAAGACTTGTTACTTAAAGAGTTTACATAAATATTTTTCAGATATTTTTGTTTCTTCAAGAGGTTATAGCCAAGTCCAGCCTTATCATATACGGCTTTTTGATTATCAAGAATCATATTGAGTTTATTTGAACTCAAGGTGAACTTTTCTACTATTGGTTTCAGCTTGGCAATTTCATTCTTTAAGCTTTGATTTTCTTGAAGCAAGGTGGATTTTTCAATTGAAAAGTTTTCAGCTTGTTTCAATAAAGATTGATTTTTCAATTTTAGCTCTTTGTTCTTCATCCCTAGTTTCTTTAATTCATCAACTAAATTATAGAATGCTTCATGTAATTCTTCAAATGTAAAGTCACTAGGGGTTTCGAAAATTACCTCATTTTCGTGTGCCATAAGGCACAGGTTGGCTTGTTCGGTTGAGGTTTCCTCATCGGAGCTTGAGTCATCACTCGCACTCCATGTGGCCATCATGGCCTTCTTCTTGAACTTCTTGAGACCTTTCTTCAGTTGTGGACATTCGGATTTGAAGTGTCTCGGCTTCTTGCACTCGTAGCAGATAAGGGGCTGGTCTTTCTCTTTTTCTTTGCTTTGTTTCCCTTTTGTGAATGGCCTCTTCCTCATCCCCTGTTTCCTTTTTCTCAAAAATTTCTTGAATCTTCGGGTGATGAGTGCCATCTCTTCATCCTGTTCTTCATCTTCAGTGTCATCAGTTTCTTCATCAGGAGGAACTATGGATTTGAGGGCAATGGTTCTTTTCTTTTTGACTTCTTCCTCTTGATGTTGCTTCATGCTTAGCTCATGAGTCATCAAAGATCCAAGAAGCTCTTCTAGAGGTAGAGTGTTCAAGTCCTTGGCTTCTTGGATGGCAGTCACTTTGGCTTCCCAAATTCTTGGCAAGGATCTGAGAATCTTTCTTACAAGCTCACTGTTAGTATAGGACTTACCAAGACTCTTTAAACCATTAATGATATCAGTAAAATGAGTAAATATTACAGTAATGGACTCATCATGCTCCATTTTAAACAATTCATATTTGTGCACAAGCATGTTTATTTTAGACTCTTTTACTTGATTGGTTCCCTCATGGGTTACTTCTAATCTATCCCATATTTCTTTAGCAGATGAACAAGTAGAAATGCGATTAAATTCATTTGCATCAAGAGCACAATAAAGAACATTCATTGCTTTAGCATTTAATTGGGCCATCTTCTTGTCAACCTCATCCCATTCTTTCTCGGGTTTGGTTGATTCCTCACCATCTATAATTTTAGTGGGTGTGTGAGGACCGTTCACTATAATACTCCACATATCATAGTCGAGTGCTTGTATGAATATTTTCATCCGAGCTTTCCAATAGCTGTAATTAGACCCATTGAAAAGTGGAGGTCGGTTGGTGGATTGCCCCTCGGCAAGAGAAGTGCCGACGTGGGTTGCCATAGATCTTTGGCTCTTTGATTCTTTAGATCAAAGAAGGGCTAGAGCACCGGGCTCTGATACCACTTGTTGCCTAGCTATGCAACCCAAGAGGGGGAGGGTGAATTGGGTTTCTAAAAATTTTAAGCTTAACTTATGACTTATGAAGAATGTTCGTCAATAGCTAAATGAATGAGGAGAATAAACTTAATTCAAGATTAATTGCCAAAAGCAAGAATGCAAGAAAATAATGAAGAGTTAAAGAGAAGCAATTATGCACACCACAAACAAAAAGATTTATAGTGGTTCGGTGCCAACCTTGCACCTACATCCACTCCCCAAGCTCCTACTTGGAAATTTCAATCCACTAATCTTGTATTCAACCCGAATACAAACATCGAAAACTCCGACTCTAGCTATCCCAAGCTAGTCCACTTGTTTCTCGGGTACAAGCCAACCCAATACACTTCGATTCTAGGTTCGGATCAACCTTCTTTTATTTTGGAACCCCTTCAAAACAAGACCAAACACTCAAATTGAGTATAACAATTTATAGCACACTTAAGCACAAAGAAAAGCTCCTTCAATGAGCGAATATAACTTTAAATACACTTTACTTAAAAGAAGAAGCCCCTTTTTGGATTTCCTCAAAGTGGTTGGAGACTTGAATGTGCACTTGAGGAGTTGGTGAGCTTGGTTTAAAGGCTTCTTCAAAGCTTTGAATGAACTCTTGATTAGGACTGAAAAGTTGGCTTGAAAAACCTTTTTTCAAATTCTCTCTTTTGAATGCTCTTGAATGCTCTCTTGAATACTCTTCTTTTTCTCTTTCAATCTCTTTTGAATCCCCCTTTTTCTATATTTTTGTTTCCCACCTTTTGGATCCTTTTATAGCTTTAAGAAATAGAGGAAAACATTCTAGGCTGAAAAAGAGCCGTTAGACCACATTAAATGAGTATTAAAAGCACTTAAAACGGGTTAAAAATTAGCCGTTGCGGAGAAATCCCGTCACAGGGGTCGACTCATGAGTCGACTCATGCCTCAGGGGTCGACTCATGAGTCGACCTCTGTTGAAGAATACCAGAAAACAGGGTTCTATAATTTTTGGCCTAAAACTGCAGGGGTCGACTCATGGGTCGACTCATGCCTCAGGGGTCGACTCATGAGTCGACTCACAGGTTGTGCCAAGCCAAAAATTCTGCGTGCCAAACAGCTCATTGTGCCATGAGCTGACTCATGGGTCGACTCATGGATTTCAAACATGCATAACTTTCAAAATACAAGTCCAAAAATAATGAAATTTTCGTCAATAGATCACAAATCTTTTGTTCTACCATTTGATACTATCAAATCAGGGTTTTGGTAAAATTATGATTTTGCCCCTGAAGAGCAAAAAGACTTTTTCAAATGAAAAATTATTGGTACCCCTTCAACTGCTTTGTAATCATCAAAATCAATCTTGAGAGCAACAATCGGAAATAGGGGAAGAACCTCATCTTGACACCAACTAAGATCCGGTCATTCAACACCAGATAAGAAAAGGAAAACTTTCTCAGCGGCCCCTCCGTGCTTCCGCGATCCGACTAAGAGCAGAGGGAAAACCCTCACTCGAGAAAAGAAAAGAAAAGAAAAAGGGGGGGTTAAAAAGGAAAGCGATGAATCGCATCAGCGACGAATGGAAAACAAATTACATCAAAGATACAGGGAACCTCATCTCAACGAGGATTGGGGTTCTTATCAGAATCTCCGATCTCCCAGAGAGCTCTCAACACAGGCCAAGGATAAGACGGCTTCCTCAGGGCGACGAGAAGCTCAGACCTCCGAGCTCGAACCATGAAAGGAGGCGTCAAACCCGAGTGGCCCCGGACAAATCTACGGTCATAAACAAAAGGACGGGCCAATGTGACGGCAATCAGGTACCTCCGAATGGCATCGATATCGAGCAAGGCAAAAGTCGAAAGGGACTCGACAAACGATAATTCAACACGTGAGTAAAAAAGGTAACGAAAAATTCCCTTCTCATGTCATTGACTAAGTAAGCATTACAGAGCCCTTGAGGCTGAAGAAGAAAGAGGACAAAAAAAAAAAAGGGCTGACGTGGCGACGACCAGGAACCTCCAGACAACGTCGGCATCAAAGGAAAAAAGGAGGGGGGAATACCACACTAACAATAGTGAATGAAAGAAGTTCGGCAGGCGACAATTTGATGCAAAGTACGGGCAAGGTAACAAAAATCTTCTTTTTATTCTTGATTAATAAGGGGTATGGTACAAAGCCCTGAGGACCGAGGAAAAAAGAACATTACTACAAGACTTGAAAAGAACACATTAAAAATCACTCCAAGCTTTCGACTTCTCCTTCCGGTTCCATCTTCCTCAACAGTATCTCCCAGCACGTGTGATGAATCCATCGACTCTCACCCCCACCTCGTTCTGCACCATTGCCGAAACCCCAACCCTAGGGGGAAAAGGGGGGATAGAATTCAAGGGTAACGGTGGCGACGACCTGTATCGGGAAGAACCGAAAGCACCTCGGAGGCCGCGATGATGTCGGAGGCATGCGCCACCACTGCGTGCTCCCCGATAACCACCATCCCAGGTACTTCGACGAGGTCAGCATGCGCTACTTCCACCGCCCCCGCAACAAGTTCTACTGTCCCACCGTCAGCGCCGACCGCCTCTGGTCCCTCGACCCCGACGATGTCAAGGAACCCGTCATGGCTTATGACAGCAACTCTACCCCCTTGACCGGTGTCGCCCTATTCAACTACTTCAGAATTCTCGGGTAGGATGTGCTCACTGGCTGGTTCCATTATCAAATCTCTGTTGTTGAAGGAATTCTCCCTCGAGCCCCCTGCGAAGCTGTGGGAGCCCTCAGTGGCAGTTCGACAGCCGCTGAACTCGCAGGCCACTGTTTCCCCCCTCCTACTCCTCTCGATCCACAGCATCCTCTCGAGATTGACCTCCGAGGCAGAAGCCCCGATGGGAGGATTCACCGAAAGGGCTCGGAAGACGGAAGGCAGCAGGAAGCCGGCGGAAATGGCGAAGATTGGCGCAAAGAATGCTTAGGGTCGAAAAAGGTGCTGATGGGTGGCTAAACTCTCGGGCAGAAGAAAGGCGTCGTCTGGACTCTCAGGCGAAATGAAGCCACTGGAGGGAAGGAGGGGACTAAAATAAGCGATGGGGTCCGGCACAGTTATGATGGCGGATATCCCTAGGTCAACCAATGCCCACCACGTGTCCCACTCACCGTGGCGCAGGGCTGACTGCTGGCGGGACCATTATGGCGTGGTGCTTGAGATTACGCTCCGGCGAGAATTCCGAAAGGACTCTTCGGATCACCCTGATTTGAAAAGAATCCAGCACGCGCACATTAAATACCAGGATTTCCGAGGATGGTCGCGCGCAGGATTCGGGAGGGCAACTTCGGTTGTGAAAATTTTTCTGTACTTCCTTCATTCGAAATTCAAACTTAGAAGTAGGGGGACTACTGTTGGGTATAAAATATCCCCCAGCCAAAGTTCATGTCAGGAGTGACCCTCTGGAGATTCTACCGACGTCCGACCTTCGACGACATCTTTCCGAACCTCTCCGGTGGCCGAGCCTCCGCAACATTTTCAAGCTCTGCTGACAGATAAACCCCTACCAGCGTCAATCAGATTCTCCATGATGGATGGACTCCATCCAAGTTTCTACGGTGGTTGACCACCTTCTAGCCTTCGTTCGGACTCCTACGGGAGTCGGATCTCTTCCCCGAACTCCAACTGCAGGTAGCCTTCGTCCGGACTCCTACGAGAGCTGGACCTCTTCCCCGAACTCCAACTGTAGGTAGCCTTTGTCCGGACTCCTACGGGAGCCGGACCTCTTCCCCGAACTCCAACTGCAGGTAGCCTTCGTCTGGACTCCTACGGGAGCCGGACCTCTTCCCCGAACTCCAACTGTAGGTAGCCTTCGTCCGAGCTCCTACAGGAGCCGGACTTCCACCCTGGACTCCTGTTGCAGGTAGACCTCACCTCGAACTCCTACAAGGGTCGGACTCCGAGCTTCTACTGCAAGCGACCCACTCCGAGCTTCTGCTACAAACGATCTACTTCAAATTTCTACCACGAGCGGTCCGTGCCAGATTCCCACTGTAAGCCTTCACTCGAGCTTCCATTGTGGATGAATTCCTTTCGGATTTCTATTGCAGACAGGCCTCGATCGAGATTCCTCGACAAATGATCCCCATCCGGGCTTCTACGGAGATCAGACTCTGATCGAACTTCTATAGCGGATAAATTTTGGGTTCACGAAATCCAGCAGCTGGACCCCTCCAGCAGATGAACCTCTCCAGCACCATCTGACATCCATCGCCGGTTGATGCTCTGTCGAATTCTGCACAAAATTGGATTGCATCTGTGGAAAGCCTTTGATCGAGCTCCTACGGCAAGTGGTCCTCGCCTGCAGCCTTAACGCCCAAGGCACCCAACAGGATTTGCAACATCCGAGCTCCTCTCAGATGGATAGCTACCTCTCTCCGCCAGGCACCTCAACCGAACTTCGGCCGACAGGCCTGGACCCCCTGGCAGGCCACAGTAACGGCCACGACTCTGCTCCACTTCCTGTGACGGATTCCGCACGGCTCCATCACTCCCTGGCAGGCCACAGTAATGGCCACGACTCTGCTCCACTTCTTGCGATGGATACCGCACGGCTCCTCCACTCTCTGGCAAGTCACGACAACGGATGCCGCTCCACTCCCCGCAACAGACTCCACGTGGCAGGTCACGGTGATGGCCACGATTCCACTCCACTACTCTTCATAACAAACTCCTCCTGGCCTCGAACGGCCCACTACCAGACGGTTACAAACATCGCTATCAGTCTATTGCACCCTCTGCCTATAAAAAGGGGATCCTAGATACGTTATTCTCTAAGCTCTAATTTCTATCTCAAAACTCTGCTAAAATTTCTGTTCGAGCACTCCATTCTTGTTGAAGCAGAGAACTGACTTGAGCGTCGGAGGGTCTTGCCGGAGCACCCCTAACTCTGGTTTAGACTTCCTTTACAGGTCCCGGCGGTGACCGCGGCTCCCTCGACTCCAGCTTCTCCGACACCGGTAGATTTTTGCACCAACATGTATTATGATGAAAAATTTAATTTTGAAGTTCGAGGATGACTATGACTTAAGGTAAAAGTTATCTTGATTTTTGAGAACTTGAGCAAGAAAAATCTTGAGAATGAAATTTTTTTTAGGAGTGGATAATGTAATACCCTAATTTAGCAATAAAACTCTATTGCATGAATCTTAAAATATCAAAAAACAAAAAAAGAGAAAAAAAATAGAGAGGGAGCCTTCTTCCCTTCTCACAGTAGAACTCTCGATCGGATTCAAAATTAGAGGCTGGGAGGGAGTCTAAGTCTTCCCCCTCTATCTCTATTTAAAGAGATGGAGTCCCTTGCGAAACCCCCCACTGTTGGCCGTTGAATCCTCACTGGAGAAGCCCCCATCTCTTCTGAGTCCATTGTGATTTTTCACTGAGCCCACCAAAAATTGAGGTTGGAGAGCATACCAGAGCCAAAGGTATGTCCCATCTCTCCTTCATCTCTCTTTTTCCTTTTTTTCTATCGCATTAGACAACACCATCAGCCACTGATTTCATCGAAAAATTTGAAAATAAGATTCTCCTATTTTTCTCTTGCTTCCACCCCTCTTTTTTCTATTTTTCGATGCTAGTGGTCACCACTGACCATCAATCTAGGATTTTTGGGTTGCATGTCACAGCCCCAGCCACCATTGCAACCATGCTGGTGGTACTCCTCTATTCTAAAAATCAAAAAGGGGAACACCATCCCCTTTATCATTATGGAACCAAGAGAGAGAAAGAAGGAAAAAAAGAAAAAGAAAAAGGGTAAGGGGAAGAAGAAGAAAAGAAAAGAAAAGAAAAGAAAAGAAAGAGAGAGTTTCTCTCTCTTTCCTTTCTCTTTCCCTTCCTAAAATTATTTCTCTCTCAATTTTTTCTTTTTAATTTCTCTCTATAGATTTTCTCTCTCCAAAATTATTTCTCTCTTTGTGATAATTGCTTTCTCTAAGATCAGTCCAGTGAAAGACTTTCTTTCGATGATTTTGATCGAGCTTAGTGAAGAGTTCTAATTCGTAATCATTGGATAATGTGTCGGTACCCATCTTAGTTAGATTAAATTCTTTTAGATTCAATTATCCATGATTTCTGTTGGACCATATATATATTAGTTTATTTATGATTTGATTAATTCACCTTGATCAGATCGATCGAAAAGTTGGATTGGTTATGTTCCACTTTGATTAATTTTTTTCTCCTCCAATATTCTCTGTTTACTTGATTTATGAAACCAGTGAAAAGTCTGAGCCCTATAGCTTTGAACTCAAGTTGACCTGATAGAGTGACTTTGAACCATCTAGTTTGATCATGATCAAATAAAATTATCATGACTAGATTGATTCGGATTGTTGGATGCAACTATCGTTCATCATATCTTCCTTGATTATTCATATCCTTTCTAATTATTAGACTTAATTATATATAGAGATATAGTTGTCTCAATAAGATATCTAGTAGTAGGATACTGTGATGTAATCTATAAATTAAAGATTTTAATTAAAAATTTATGAAATTATATGGATTTGTTGGAGTGCTGTGAGGTAAGTGATACTGTACTTTTATAGATTTATCAATAAATTATAAAATATTTTTTATATTGGATTATTTATGATATATGAATTTGATGCATATATTTGAGTTAACAAATATATCCTTTTTTTTAAATATTAAGTGATTTATGATCGAATGTACTGAACTTGATACGAATTATATCAATTTATTTCAATGTCATATGGCTTTTTGAATTATTCGATTTGGAATATAAAATATATATTTTGAGGAAAGTGTATTTATTTAAGATGAATTTTGACTCATAGTCTGACTATGTATCAAACCCTATTGTTGAGGTTAAATGTTGGTACTTTGATACCCCACCAATAGGATGGTTAAATGCTGATACTCTGATACCTTACCAGTGGGGGTTGTGTGCTGGTATTTGGATATCTTACCAATGGGGTGGTTAAATGCTGGTCCTTGATACTTTGCCAGTAGGGAATGCACTGGTACTTTGATTTAAGTTCATGACTATCGAGATAAATATGATGATTTGAAAGTAATCGATTTATGAACAAAAATTAATTTGTATGTATCATATTTTGATTAGTGTTGTAATTTTGAATTGATGTATATTGCATGATTATTTTTAATATATTATTATTGTTAAATTTATTTAGCTAAAGTGTATATTCCTTACTGGGCTATCGAGCTCATCATTCTCTATTTTACTTTTTTTTATGGAGAGGACTAGCTTGATTGGAGATTCTATATAGGAAAGCAAATTAGAACCAAAATTTGATCTCTTTATTTTAGATTGGATTTATTAAAGTTGATAGAAAACTATGCAATATTATTTTTAAGATGTTTGATTTAGTTTAATATTAATTATTTGAATTTTTTTCACTGTTGTTTTATGATGTCATGATGAGTGCCTGGCATACTTGTGGAGAGAATTCTTCATGAGTATGTGGCGATTGCCACGACCCCAGACTCGCGATCTCGATTCGGAGGCATGAGACGCATCCAGCAAAATTATGCGGCATCTTTGCCCATACAGAATCACACATTTTCGAGTCATGCATTGATGTCCGTACCATAAATCATGTGTCTTGAAGAAGACTAAACCATGCTGAACCTGCCATAAAATCATGGCCATTGTCACCAAATAGAGATATTAAAGCAAAGGAAGCTATAACTTGACTATTTCAACACCATGACAAGCTATATTGTAGTTTTTTTTTTGGTGCAACTGAGGGTTCAGATGAACCATAAGATAGCTATAAAAATATAGAAACATCCATATACTAGCCACTTATACAAGGTCTAACATGTTTCCCTGAACCATGTGCCAAACTATGCCACAAGCATCTGCAATAAGGAGCTGATTCAAACACTAGGCAGTGACTGATCTAAATGTATTACCAAATCTCCTTGAAAAGCCTTCCCTGCTATCCTATCAGCTACCCTATTGCCTTCATGCCGAATAAGTAAAATGAAGATCATATTAGTTGTTTGTATCTACCCAATTATATCTTTTAGCTTTGGGCCTTGTAGGAAACTACAATCAGATAGATCAGAGAACCAATTTGTAATTGAATTAGAATCTCCTTTCAGCCACAGTTTGTCAAAATAGAACACAAATTGTATTGTATAAACCTATCCATGCTCCCATCAATTCTACATAAATTGTTGGGAGATTATGGGCAGCAACCAATGCAACAAAGCCCACAAACACCCTCCCTCTTATGTGAGACTATTAGGAGATCGACCAATATGTCAATTATCAATTAATCAATCAACCCACTAGTATATGTTCTAATGCAATGAAAATCAAACACAAATAGCAGCAATCACACAATAAGAAATACTAGTATTTATATAAAAAACCCTTCAGTACGAAGGAAAAAACTACAGGACTGTTAGGTTCAGTCAATTTTCGCTATATCAATAAGAAAATTACATTGGGTCTCTCTAGCAAATCAATAGACCAATACACTAAATACCCATCAAGAAAAATATAATCTTGATGAACAATAAACTATAGTAATCGCTATCCAAATGTGTATCCTTGCTAGAGAAGAAGACAAAGGAGAGATCTCACCAGACTATGAGGAGAAAAATATTAATCACAACCTGATTTCAAGCCTTCTCAGATCTGACCTAGTGACCACCAAATCTAAGCTCCATCATTCAGATTGAAGAACCACATCTTAGCAACAATCTATCTAAATTTCAGCTCAATCCGACAAGATTTTGCCATCCGATTGTTCTTAATGAAAACTATCCAAAAATCTTAGAAATCTGAGTCCCCCCCCCTCTCTTGTTTCTCTTGCTTTTCACTCTCGTCATAAGACAATACAACCTGGGCTTCCCTATAAGCCTTTTACCATGTCAAATTACTAAAAGATCATTAGTAATATCAATTGGATTGGGCCTGACATAATTAAATAAGCTCAAATATAAATGAGCTCTTCCTCCATATAGGAGAGACCAAACCCAACAAATCTCTCTGTATCGATTATATGGAGGAAACTGCCATACTGGCTATTTTGTTACAAGCTTCTCCTTTGGAAGGGCCTTTGTCATCATATCCGAACTATTGTCAAGAGTGCCAACTTTCACAAGCTCCAGTTTTGAATCCAACATATCTCTAATCCAATGATATCTCAAATCAATATATTTGGATTTAGAGTGAAAAAAGTTAGATTCTTACCCAAATGAATAGCACTTTGATTGTCACAAAATAACTAATATTTTTTTTGGTTTGAATCCAAGCTCTCATAGAAATCTCTTCATCCATATACTACAAAAAATCTGATTATCGTTGTTAATAGTCATTTTGCCATCGCTAATACATCGTTAATTGATGGTCGGAATAATCTTAGTTGCTAATTGCCACTATTAGTGATGGATTTTTTAGCTGTCACTAATAACAATTATTAGTGACGATATTTGTGACGGCTAAATTCTGTCGTTATTTATTTTTTTATTTTTAAATCAAATTTTAATAAATTTTTTAAAAAATTAGCGATGACTATTTTATCGCTAATACAGTCGCTAATAAGTATCAGCGATGGCAAAGTCATTGTTAATGCCATCGATAATAGTTAATCTTATTTTTTAAAAAAATTATAATAATATTTTTTAAATCTATTTTAATTAATCATAATCAATTATAATTTTTAACACCTGTTATAATTAAAATTCAAAGATAATATGACAATCATAAATAAAAAATTAATTATATTATATTAAAAATATAAATTATATAATTTTATAAGTAGTATCAAAAAAATATAACACATCAAAATAAAAGAAAATCAGGTCTGATCCTCCTCATCATCCTCCTCTTCATCATCCTCCTCCTCATCCTCTTGCTCCTCTGCAGTAGCTGGTAGATGAGAGCCAGATATCCTAACATTCTGAAATAAAGAAAAATAAAATATTATTAATAAGTTTCGATGTGGAGGTGTATCTTTCGATACACTCCATCGATTCTTGAACAGATTATTCATACACGTTCCATTCGGTGATAAAAAAACTATAGATACCTTCGGCCCATCAATTGGATGGTTAGATTAAATTTTTAAGCCTTAGATCCTCTTTTCCGACTCAAGCCTAAATACGTGAAGCTTCTTCATATAAAAATTTAAAACAAGTAAAAAGAGTTTACTAATAGAATTACTTGACATGATAGTTGGGACAATGAGCCCAGCTGATCGCACAGCTGCAGGTTTCGGAGAATCTCTATGATCGTATCGTCGATGGTATTTTGAAAGCTCTGAGGTTACTGATTTAGAAGCCTCTGGATGATCTCCTCCATATGCGCATCGCTAAAAGTTTGAGACGTCGAGACCTATAAGGATGTCAAAGAGTATCGAGCTGTTGGAGGGTCGAAGCTACAGTTGAATCCTATGATCCGGCTCCTACTCACCCCTTCGATGACCTTGAGCCATCTCTCAAGATCAAGGAGGAGTTGAGTGGATAGATCATCGTCGTGCCATGCAACGACGTACTTCATGTAATCCATCTACATAGTTCAGAAATATATTAGTTTTAATATATATATCAGATCCTATAATAACTTAATAAATAAAGTTTAAAATTCTTACCATAATCTGTCACGATCTAGAATCTAAGTAATCACCAGTCCTCCTAGACTGGTGTGTGGCCTCCCACAACCGCAGTTGGCCTAATGGATGATCCAGCTGCCATGTCTACAATACATAAATAAAAAAATTAAATTAATTAAAATATATATATAAGAGTTTTTACGATTCTAATAAAGAATTTTGGTATAGATTTCTTACCAGTTTGTCGGCCATAACATGTGTGCCAACGGAGCTGCCTATATGCTCGATCAGATCGTGTTAGGTGGCTCGATTCTATCGGATCCTTTGTTGCCTACTGGAGTACTTCTTGTTGCTCCACTGATCGCAAAGGGCCTCTCATACGTCCACTCACATCTAGTGATCCCTGTAGGATCTCCAGTCTGATGGTGACTGTGAATCAGAATGCTCGATGGTAGACTGCCTAAGGCTGTGTAACCCATCTTGAAACCTACATGCGACCATCTGCTCGAAGATCTGATGACCAGCCTCCTCATCCTGAGGAGTCTCGAATCGATAGTAACCCTGCAAATAGAAGCAACGTGTATTAATAACTAGAATACAAACCTTCTGTGAATTTAAAAATTAAACATTTCTGACTTATTTGGAATATCTCCTAGGCTGCATCATAACACCCCGACGGTCAATCAGAGAACTCATTCATTGATTTCGGCATTAATCATTGGATGATCCTGATAACCACACGAGGCATGGAGGTCTCTCTAAATATACTACAAAATTGATTTTGAATAATAAATATAGTCTCTATAACAGCTAAATTTTAAACATATTCAGTGAAGATATAGTACTTATGAGTGGCTCTGAATGTGGATGACCTTTCTATCCTTCGATCGAGTTAGAGGTGTTGCGAGCTGGGGCGGGTCCTCTATAATTCCACTGACTCTGACACTGACACTATAATGCCACTGACACTGCTCCATGTGAGTGTGGGGTTATTGGTGATCCCACATCGTCCGAATCTGAGAGTATCAAGACATCATAAAGATTGTTATATTAGATAATAAAAGATAAAATAATATAAAAAAGAATATCTAAAGTATCAGAGTTTACTACGTGGTATGGGTGCCACAAAACCATGCTAGTTGGCTGCATCAGAGCTCTCTCCTCCAGAGCTCTTTCTTTGGCTGTGACGGCTTCGACCTCAGAAAGACATGGTCTATAATCTTTGAAAATAAAAATAACTATATATCATATTCAATTAATTATGTATAGGAATAAAATAACTATATATCATATTTATTTAACTGTATATCATGATACCTTAACTTTGTACCACATTCATAAAAGTAACATGGTATTTTGTATGCTTGGCGTAGAGATACCTTAACTTTGTACCATATTAATAACAGTAGACCAACACATTATCATATACTGTTGGATGAGAATCATTTTTCTACCGATACATTATAGATGCTAACTAACAATCTTACATAACATCGATCTCTCTGATGGAGGATTGACATCGATTGGCAGGTCTAGGGATAGGTCTATCACAGATCAAGGATCATGTTAAAGAAGTTATATATGAGTGGTAATGCAAGAGTTAATTATACAATTATGGGTGACAATGTAAGATTTAAAATGATGTATTTTATTAGCCAATAATCTAATAGTCTATAACTAAGTTAATTGAAATTGAAAAACTATTGTAATTGAAAAAGAAGAAGGCTCAGATGTGTCATTGAAAAATAAGGCATTGCAAGTTCCTCTGCACCTTTAGCTATGAGGTGGCTGTAAACGGTTGTCTGTGATGTAATAGACCATCCAAGCTTGCCCAGCAACTACAACAATAAGAGCAGAAATGCATCATCTCCATCATTCTCTCTTTAAACTCTTTAGGCGCATCTCGCACGGTAGTCATTATAGCCTCCTCAAGCTCCCGACCATCTCCCCAAGCCCCCCACCTCTATCCGAGCATAGCCCAAAAACTAGGAGTAAAAATTTTTTAAAAAAATAAAATAAAAACTTAAAAATAGTACTTAAATCAGAGAACAACAAAGTAAACAAGGGAAAGAGGAAAAGAAGAAGGCTGAGATCTGCCATTGAAAAATAAGACATTGCAAGTTTCTTTGAATCTTTAACCATGAGGTGGTTGCAAGCAGTTATCTCCAATGTAATAAACCATCCAAACTTGCTCTACAACTACAACAACAAGAATAGAAATGCATCATCTCCATCGATATCATCCTAGATTCCTTAGGCGCATCTCGCACAAGTAGTCATCATAGCCTCCTTGATCCCCCCACCCCTACCCGAGGTCCAAGCGTGCAGGGCACGCCCCGGCCCCATATTTGGAATGTTGCCTAGCACCTTCTCTCGGTTTGAGCACTCTACATGCTGAGATCCAATTCTTGTACCTCTGACTAATTAATTAATATCTAATTATACTTAATTAATATAATTTAAATAAAAAATTAACTTTTAGTGATGGCATTAGCCGTCGCTAATACTCACAATGGAAGGCGGGTTGCCGCACAGGGACTGAGGCACGATCTGACGCATAGGGACTGAGGTGCAAAGGGACAACTCGGGGACAGGATGCCGGCTCAGGGATAAGGCAGTAAAGATGAGGACGTGGGAAGGTGACGCGGGTCGGGGCTGTGGGGTCGGGTCGATGGGGTAGGGGCACAGGGTCAAGGCCGTGGGCTGGGGGAAGTGGGTCAGGGGCCGCGGGGTCGAGTCGACGGGATTGGGGTGGCAAGGTCGGGGTCGGTAGGGTCGGGGCAGCCGCAGGCATGGTTGAAGCATGGGCTTGGGGTCGTGGGACATCGGATCACGGGGAGGGGGGAACCGCCATGCAGGTTAGGGCCATGGGGTCGGGCTGGCGGGGTAGGGGCCGCAGGGTCAGGGCCACGGGCTAGGGGCGGTGGGGTAGGGGCGATGGGGTCGGGCTGGCAAGGCCGAGGTGGTGAGGTTAGGGCCGGTGGGGTCGGGGAGGCCACGGGCGCAGTCGAAGCACGGGCTCAGGGCTGCAGGATGTCAGAGCGTAGGGAGGGGGAACCACCAGGAAGGAGGCATCGGGGAGGGGGCAACTATCGAGAAGGAGGCATCGATGATGGGGGGGACTAGTAGGCTCAGGCCATGGGATGTCGGAGTGCAGGGAGGGGGGAACCATCGGGAAGGAGGCATCGGGGAGGGGGGAACCGTTGGGAAGGAAGTCAGTGAGGTGGGGAACCATCGGGAAGGAGGAGGCACTGACGAGGGGGAAATCATGGGACGGGGAGGGGATGAGGTGTGGAAGAGAATTTTTTTTCTCCTACGGGCTTGGGGTGGTGTATTTTAGGGACTATTAGCGATGGCCAAGGTGGCCGTCGCTAATGCCGTCGGTAAAGGTATTAGCGATGGAAACCTTCCATAGCTAAAAATTAACCACCGTCGCTAATACTTTTATTAAAAAAATATTTTTTCATAATTTTTATATAATTTTTTTAAATTATTAATGATGGTAATTTTTTTCATTATTAATAGTTATCGATAATTAATTAATTTAATTATAATTATAATCAATTTTTTTTTAAAATTTTAAATTTATTAGCAACGATTTTTGCTATCGCTAATAATAGTTTTCAATCGCTAAGAGTATTAGCGACGGCTAATTTTTTGGATCATTTTCTTGATGGTTAAAGATTATTATTAGCGATGGCTTTATTTTTTGTTGCTAATGCTGTCGCTAATACTTCAAATTCTTGTAGTGATAGCATCTTCTTACATGCCTTAGTAGCTGTAATAAACTATCCCCATAGTAAAAAGTGTAGTATGCTTGTTGCCCAGCTATGCAACCTAAGAGGGGGGGTGAATTAGATTTTTAAAAATTTAAAGTTAATTTCCAACAATGAAGATTATTTAACAATGAGCAGAAAAAATATGGAGAGTGAAATTTATGCAAGGTATAGAAGTTGGATGCAAGAATGCAAGAAGATAAGAAAATTTAAAAAGAGAGCAAGTAAGCACAACACAAACAAAATGATTTATAGTGGTTCGGTCCCAACCTTACACCTACATCCACTCCCCAAGCTCCTACTTAAAAATTCAAATCCACTAAATCGTATTCAACCCGAATACAACGTCAGAACTGTTGTGGTCCAGGTGGTGTGCCCAAGGCCCAGGAGATCAAGGCTAAGGCCAAGGTCCATCATTCATGAGGGCTTCATGGAGGCTCTAGGGCTAGTTGGGCCCTAGGTTGAAAGGCTGTGGGCCTTTCGGGTTCTTGAGGTCTAGGTTATGTGGGCCTCAAGGGACCAACTCTTTATGGGCCAGGTCTGGGCCTAGGATAGGTGAGATTAGGTCGAGTCATGGGTGTACATGGGTTTGGGTTAACCTAATCTCCCATAGAGTTGGTCAAGGGAGTTTTGGATTTGGGTCACTTGACCTTGTGTTTATATATACATGTACTGTGTATAGGTTTGATTAAGCCAAGAAAATACAGAACTCTTTCTCCCAAGTCTCTCTCTCTCTTTTCCCTCTCTCTCCAGTAATTTTTCATACCCCAGGAGCAAGAAACCCTAGGGTTTCTTGCCGTCAGGTCCCAAAAAGGAAGGAAAAGCAAGGAGGCGCTAACCCCTTCCCCCTTGCAGCCGTCGACTCTCTCTCTTCTCCCTCTCTTGCAGTCATCCAAATACCAGGTCCAGGATTTAAAATCTCTTGAAAAGAGGTTGGTATAAGTTTCTCTCAGATCTGGAGTTGATCTGAGATCGTTTGAGGTGCGGGTGAGATCTCCATCAACAGATCTACAGGAAAGGCTGCAGCAGGACAGATCTGCAAGGTCTGTCTCCATCTATCTTCTTTCCTATCTAGAATACCCTGATTTGAGATCTATGAATTGAAAGACCTCAGTCCAGGCCTGATCTGGTTGGGTACTAGATCTTGAATTTTTTAGAGATGATTTCAGAGATGTTCTTCATCTAGAATGAAAGGCTGACGAAGAAGACAGCAACCAGGCTGATTTCGTCAAGGGCCTTAGATCGAGTCCAGGAGTCTCCAGATCTATTTGTTGCTAGTTCTGCTACACCCAAGGTCCATGGGAGGAGCCAGAATTGTGCTCCAATAGTTGGTATCAGAGCCACATTGGTGAGGAAGCGGTTCCAAGTGCGAGAAGTTGAAGATCTCAAGTGCTGAAAATTTTCAGCAAGGTACCATCAAGGTATATTCTATATTTCTTGATTTTATATTGCTTGTTTAGCTTGGATCCAGTCATGGGCAGCAATATGAAGGTCGATGTCGAGAAGTTTGATGGCAAAAAAAATTTTTTCATGTGAAAAATCCGGATGGAGGATCTTCTGGTGCAAGCAGATCTGGATCAGGCTTTGGATGAGAAGCCTAGGGAATGATAGATAGACAATGGGCATCGTTGGAGAAGAAAGTATGCTGGGTGATCAGAGGATGTTTGGCGGATGCGGCGTTGTATTCGGTGCTGGAAGAAAAGACCCCGAAGGGTCTTTGGTCGAAGTTGCACACCATGTATATGGGGAAGAATATGTGCAACAAGCTGATGCTGAAGAAGAGGTTGTACAGTCTTCGGATGCAGGATGGATCTGATGTGATTGGCCACATTCAGAGGTTCGACCAGTTGTGCACGGAGTTGATGAATATCGGGGTGAAGTTGGATGAGGAGGACAAGTTTCTGTTGCTTTTGTGTTCACTACTAGGATCATATGACTCTTTGGTGACTACACTGCTCTACGGCAAGGAGACTCTGGAATATGAGGACATGGTCTCGGTGCTGAGGTCTAATGAGCAGAGGAAAAAGTTGACCAGAGATCAGGCTCCCCAGGAGGGTTTGGCAGTAGGGGAGAGGATAGGTAGAGGCAGAGACAGAAGCAAGTCCAGGGGGCGGTCCAAGTCCAGGAAGGGAAAGAAAGAGATGAAATACTTCAAGTGCAATGAGTTCGGGCACTTCAAGTGAGAATATCCACTATGGAAGAGCAAGAAGAGAGAAAGAAGTGGCTCAGAATCAGTGAGTGTAGTTGCTGGGCAGCAGGTGGAGGATGATCTACTTGTGGTATCAGATGGTCACAGGCATTACACAGAGGAGTGGACACTAGACTCTGCGTGCTCACATCACTACACACCACACAGGTCTTGGTTTGCGACATACACCAAGACAGATGAGGGATCAGTGACTCTAGGCGACAATCATCCTTGCAAGATGGCTGGGATAGGGACAGTCAGGGTGAGGATGTTTGATGAAATTGTGAGGACATTGACAAATGTAAAGCACATCCCGGAGCTGAAAAAGAATTTGGTGTCACTAGGCTACTTGGAGCGCAGTGGATACAGCTTCAGCAGTAGGACTAGAAGCGGAGTACTGAACATCTCTAATGGAGCTATGGTGGTGATGAGAGGCAGGAGGTTGGACAATAACCTCTATCGCATGGAGGGATCTGTGGTGACCGGAGAGTCTGATGCAGTAGCTGCAGCACAAGACCAGCAGGGGACTTACAGGATGTGGCACTACCGCCTAGGCCACATGGGTGACAAGGGGCTGAGGGAGTTGAGCAGGAGAGGACTCATCTCTGATCTGGAGGATGGTGCTACAGGGGAGATCTGTGAGCCTTGCCAGATGGGAAAGCAGAGGAGAGTTCAGTTCAACATCAGTACAGCCTGCAGTGCAGCCCCTCTGGAGTTAGTACACACGAATGTGTGGGGACCAGCCTCAGTTTTAGCTAGGAATGGGGCCAGATACTTCATGACCCTGATTGATAATTTCTCAAGGAAACTCTAGATTTACTTTATAAGAGAGAAGTCAGAGGTCTTCACCAAGTTCAAGATCTGGAGAGCTAAGGTGGAGAAGGAGCAGGGGAGGAGCGTGAAGTGTCTGAGGTCAGACAATGGCGGGGAGTACACTAGCAGAGAGTTTCAGGATTACTGTGAGGAGTGTGGGATCAGAAGACACTTCTCAGTTAAGGAGACTCCACAGCAGAATGGGGTGGCTGAGAGGATGAACAGAACATTTCTGGAAAAGGCACGATGCATGAGGCTGCAGGCAGGGCTTCCAAAGGAGTTCTGGGTTGACACAGTAGACGTAGTGGGTTACTTGGTCAATTGGTCACCTCACACCAGGTTGGATGGCAGGCTTCCAGAGGAGGTGTGGTCTGGGAGGACAGTTGGGCTGGGCCATCTACGGGTATTTGGGTGCACGGCCTATGTGCACATTGGAGCTGGTTAGTGGAGCAAGCTAGATGCCAAATCACGCAAGGCGATGTTTCTAGGCCATCCGCGAGAAGTCAAGGGATATAGGCTGTAGGATCCCTTGGAAAAGAAGGTCATAATTAGTCAGGATGTGACTTTTGATGAGGAGTCAGTCCTACAGAGGCGAGCAGGCATGGAGGAGCAGCAGGAGCAGGAGGAGGTCCAGCAAGGCACTGCTGGACAGCTTACCTCTTTGATTTTGCCTCTTGCAGGTACTATGAGAGGACATGACATTCAGGTGGAGAACCTACCTAAGGTGTCTCCACAGGTGGAGAGGACTCGGACGGATGATCGAGGTGGAGAGGTCCAGCAGGAGTGAGCTGGACCGAGGACTGATATCGGTGTTGCCCTACACAAGCCCAAGAGGACCATCAGGCAACCAGACCGATATGGCTTCAAGGAGATGCTGTCATATACCCTGGTGACAGTGAATGGAGACCCATATACGTATCAGAAGGCTATTGAGAGCCAGGACAGAGAGCGGTGGGTCCAGACGATGTCCGAGGAGATGCAGTCTCTCCACCAGAACCAGACGTGGCGATTGGTGTAGTTGCCACAGGGGAAGAGGCCCATTGGCTGCAAATGGGTCTACAGTCGCAAGGAAGGGCCTTCAGAGCAGGGAGGTATCAGATTCAAGGCGAGGTTAGTGGTCAAGGGATACTCTCAGAAGGAAGGCATCGACTTCAGCGAGGTCTTCTCTCCCATCGTCAGACATACTTCCATCAGAGTGTTACTGAGCATTGTAGCAGCTCAGAATTTAGAGCTGGAGTAGATGGATGTCAAGACGGTGTTCTTCCATGGGCATTTGGAGGAGAGGATTTACATGGAGCAGCCACCCAATTTCAGGGATCCAGGATCAGAGGGAAAGGTTTGTTTGTTGCAGAAGTCGCTGTACGGGCTGAAGCAGTCGCTGAGGCAATGGTACAAGCGGTTCGACTCCTATGTGCGCAGCATTGGACTTTTCAGGTGCGAGTTTGATCCCTGTGTTTATGTTCAGTCTCTTGAGGATGGTTCTAGGGTGTTCCTACTCTTGTATGTGGATGACATGCTTATAGCATGCAAGAGTAGGAAGGTTGTGCAGGATCTGAAGGCATCCTTATCTCGGGAGTTTGAGATGAAGGATTTGGGCCCTGCAAGGAAGATCCTAGGCATGGAGATTTTCAGAGACCGAGCCTGGAGGGTGCTGCATCTATTTCAGGGGGGCTACATACAGAAGGTCTTAGAGAGGTTCGGGATGAAGGGAGCAAAGCCGGCAGAGCTGCCAGTTGCCGGTCACTTCAGATTCTCGAAGACCATGGTGCCACAGACTGAGGTGGAGGCTCAGGAGATGGAGATGGTTCCTTATGCTTCAGGAGTTGGGAGCTTGATGTATGCGATGGTCTGTTGTAGGCCAGACATCGCTCATGCAGTGAGTCAGATTAGCAGGTTCATGGCGCAGCTTGGCAGGGAGCACTGGAGGGCTCTGAAGTGGATATTCAGATACCTGGCGGGATCAGTTGGAGTTAGCATCTGCTACAGACAGCGAGGAGATGCAGTGGGATACTTTGACATGTCTAGGGAGGCTCAGGGGCTGATTGGCGGTTATGTAGATGCAGACTTCGATGGAGATGTGGATACCAGGAGGTCTACGACAGGCTTCATCTTTAGCCTATATGGAGGTCCTATTTCTTGGAGATCGAGTCTGCAGCCTATCACGGCCCTATCCACTACAGAGATGGAGTACATCGGGCTGACAGAAGCAGCTAAGGAGGTACTTTGGCTGAAGGATTTGTTGACAGAGATGGGCCTTACTCAGGAGGCCATTAGAGTGCACTGTGACAGCCAGAGTGCACTTCTATAAGCACAGAACTCAGTCTATCATGCAAGGACAAAGCACATCGACATTCGGTACCATCGGATCAGGGAGCTTGTGGAGGATGGCGAGGTGGAGCTGGTAAAGGTACCCATCAAGGAGAACCCAGCTGATGCACTTACGAAGGTACTTCCACGGGACAGCTTTCAGAGATGTGTTGAGCTGATTCGGCTGATGGACAGAGTGGAGCTGGTTGAGACCTTGGGACACCAAGGTGGAGATTATTGTGGTCCAGATGGTATGCCCAAGGCCCAGGGGACCAAGGCTAAGGCCAAGGTCCATCATTCATGAGGGCTTCATGGAGGCTCTAGGGCTAGTTGGGCCCTAGGTTGAAAGGCTGTGGGCCTTTCGGGTTCTTGAGGTCTAGGTTATGTGGGCCTCAAGGGACCAACTCTTTATGAGCCAGGTCTGGACCCAGGATAGGTGAGATTAGGTCGAGTCATGGGTGTACATTGGCTTGGGTTAACCTAATCTCCCATAGAGTTGGTCAAGGGAGTTTTGGGTTTGGGTCACTTGACCCTGTGTTTATATATACATGTACTGTGTATAGGTTTGATTAAGCCAAGAAAATACAGAACTCTTTCTCCCAAATCTCTCTCTCTCTTCTCCCTCTCTCTCCAGCAATTCTCCATGCCCCAGGAGCAAGAAACCCTAGGGTTTCTTGCCGCCAGGTCCCAAAAAGGAAGGAAAAGCAAGGAGGTGCTAGCCCCTTCCCCCTTGCAGCCGCCGACTCTCTCTCTTCTCCCTCTCTTGCAGTCATCCAAACACCAGGTCTAGGATCTGAAATCTCTTGAGAAGAGGTTGGTACAAGTTTCTCTCAGATCTGCAGTTGATCTGAGGTCGTTTGAGGCACGGGTGAGATCTCCATCAACAGATCTACAGGAAAGGCTGCAGCAGGATAGATCTGCAAGGTCTGTCTCCATCTACCTTCTTCCCTATCTAGAATGCCCCAATTTGAGATCTATGAATTGGAAGACCTCGGTCCAGGCCTGATCTAGTTGGGTACCAGATTTTGGATTTTTTAGAGGTGATTTCAGAGACGTTCTTCATCTGGAATGAAAGGTTGATGAAGAATACAGCAACCAGGCTGATTTCGTCAAGGGCCTTAGATCGAGTCCAGGAGTCTCCAGATCTATTTGTTGCTGGTTCTGCTGCACCCAAGGTTCATGGGAGGAGCTGGGATCATGCTCCAACAGGAACCTCCGACTCTAGCTATTCCAAGCTAGAACACTTATTTTTTGGATACAAGCCAACCCAATACAATCCGATTCAAGGTTCGGATCAACCTTTCCACATTTTGAAACCCTTCCAAAATAAAAATTCAACTCAAAAATGGAGTATAATAGTTAATCACATGAAAATATAGATGTAGCTCCTTTAATAAGCAAACAAAGCTTTAAATATACTTTACACAATAAGTATGAAGCTCTTCTGATTTTCCTCAAGATGGTTGAAGACTTGAATGAGCTCTTGAGGGGTTGGTGAACTTGAAATAAAAGCTTCTTGAACTTTTAAGAGGGCTCTTACTTAGGGTTGAAATGAATGCTTGAAGAATCTTTTTAAAATCTTGTTGATTCCCTCCTTTAAGTGCCTTTTATAACTTCAAATGATGGTGGAGAGTAATCTGGGTTGAAATAGAGCCGTTAGAGCACATTAAATGGACATTAAATACAGCCAAAATGAGCTGAAAACTAGCCATTGCAGAGTTTTTCCATCGTAGGAGTCGACTCATAGGGTCGACTCATGCTCATGAGTCGACTCATGGGGTCGACTTCTGTGGCACAGAACAGAAAATGACTGTTCTGTAATTTTGGCCTACACAGCAGCAGAGGTCGACTCATAGGGTCGACTCATGCTCGGGGGTCGACTCATAGGGTCGACTCACAGAGTGTGCTAGCCAAAGAATTCAACATCCTGTTCAATCCCTTTTGCCATGAGTCGACTCATGGGGTCGACTCAAATATATAAACATGATTTTTTTTCAAAATACACATCCAAAAATATTAAAATTACCTCCAATAAATTATAAATCTTCTGTTCTTGCTCTTGAGGCTTCCGAATCAGAACTTAATAAAATTATGATTTTGCCTCTAAAATATAATAAATCTTTTTTCAAGTCAGAATCATTAGTAACCCCCTCAAATGCTTTGTAATCATCAAAATCAATTCAAAGAGCAACAATCTTTCCCTTTTTGATGATGACAAAATACTTGAGCAAAAGCATATATAAAGTATTGAACATGAATTTTAAATTTATGAACATACACCACTTCAATATCATAACCAAGTATTTGAACGAAATGCATCATAAGCAGTTTGAAGATCAATTTGAAATTTGCTTGGAAGTTCATTTGCTTTGAAAATTAGATAAAAAAGGAGCTGACGATTTTGGTTCTTTGACACATTTGCTTAACAATTTTGCTTATTACTAATTTTTTTATTGCTTATTGTTTATTTCTTTATTGCTTATTGCTCAAATTCGATTTTGATTCTCTACTCCTCCTTTTTGACAGCATCAATTAAGATTCTCTACTCCTTTTAAAGGATCTTGAAAGGACAAATTTTTTTTACTCCCCCTTTTTGATAGCATCAATTAAGATCTTAAGGGATTTTAAGGATAGAGAAAAGAAAAGAAAGATGATAAAAAGGACATATTTTCTTTACTCTTCCTTTTTGATACCATATTTTACTTCTTTAGCCCCCTTCTTTGATTGCTTATTTCTCTACTCCCCCTCAACATAGCAAACATAAAGGATATATCAATTTGCTCATCTAGAAGATATTGCAATTTATAGTATTTCTCAGTACTAATATGAGTTATTTTTCATATCTCATAATTAAAATAATTCAATTTGATCATATTCATAGACATTCATTGAAAGTCAAAGCACATATATATATATATTCAAAAGTGACTGAATACAAAAGGTATCCCAATACACATGAGTCAACTTAAAATACAAAAGTCATGGATAGAAACTATCCAAGAGTTAATTAGCTAACAAATACAAGGCCCATAAGATAGATCCTAGATATGGAGACAAACTAATCTAGATCTAATAGATGTCATGGCTAGAGGAATCAGAATATGAAGAATCAGAGATAGGGTGAGAAGATATAGGATCAAGTCCATGAGCACGACCTCGACCATGTCTGCTTCGGCCATGGGTAGAGGTACCATCACGAGTAGAAGGGTGAGAGGATCCTGGAGCCTGAGAAGCTACGGATTGTGCAATAAGAGAAAGTCTGATGGTGTCCAAAAGATCCAAGGCTCTCGAAACAGACTACATCAGGGCACTAAACTGAGTAGAAGCATTCTCACTGGAGCCCCTGATCTCTCTCCTCAAGAAGTCAAAACCACTCTTTAAGACTCCTCGAAGTCTAGCCACCTCTGCAGTTAGGTCTGAGACCTCTGTGATATCCTCATGCGGCTAGGGATGGGCTAAAGCTAATACTTGTCAATCTCAAAATATATCCCTCAAGCTGCTCAATACGTACCGACTTAGCAGTGAGCATCTGGAAAATTATAGAAATGTGAGGGATCAGAGTTTGGTCTGAGTCATCCTGGGATGTCGATCTTTGTGCAAAGACTGAAGTGGCAAACTGCTGAGATAGAATGGAGGCAACACGCTGGGACATCATCTCAATCTGATCATCTGCTAATCTGAACTCTGAAGGATGTGCCCTGCTCTCTGACTGTGGAACTGAAGCATGCCTCCTCACAGACTCTGAAGGACCAGCCTCGTGATCAGATATGAACTGAATATCTGGAGATGCTCTGTGATCATGAAGAGGTGAAGATGGTCTCTCCTCCTCTGCTCTCTCCTCAACACCCTTTATCCAACCGCCATCAGTCTTAGAAAAACCCATGCGATACAGTGTGTGGCAGTTGATGGTGTCGGAATGGGATAGTCTAGCAACTGCCTCCCCCTCAAAACTGATTCTGAACCTCCTAAAAACTAAGGTGAGTGCCATACCAAAAGGCAAGTGAGCCTAGGACCTGTTCAGGGTCTCTCTCATGGCCTCAAACATCAATGCGGGAAGGTTCAGGGGGGTCTGTGTGATCATATGGTACATAATGCAAATGTTCTTACCAGATAGAAGGTCGTGTCTACCACTCCTAGGGACAAACAGTTTGGTTACCAAGTGATGTAACAGCCTCATCTCAACAGAAAAAATTTTTACTTCCAATTTATTTAAACTTCCAGTATAAGTTCTCCCTAAGATAACATTAATTCCTTCTTCTTTAATTGGGAGCTCCATATTGGTATAGCCTTCACAAGGCAAATGCAGTATCTATCCCAATTGTACTAGATCAAGAATAACATCAACACCTTTTACTGTAGATTTCATTGTTCCATTGCAATAGCTCAAATTTAAGTAAAATTCTCTGACTAAATCGACATAAGTATTTTCTTTTAAAGAGTAGTAAAATTTTTATCCTTGATTCTTAATCTTCGATCCAATAGTGAACCTTTCTTTTTCAAAAAACTTGAAATCAATATTTTTTTGGGTTTCACTTTTCGATCAGAGAGAGGTACCTTGCTTGGGCTGATTGGGGACTGAGTGGAAGCTGAAGCAGGATCTGGAGCAGGAATTGGAGCAGGAGAAGGTTCGGCTGCAAATCTCTTTCTGCGCACACTCTCTTCCAACCCACGAATGGATTTTCTTCTTTACGGTAGCTTCATTTTGGGAGCCATTAGGTCAAGAGAGACTTGAAAGGAGATTAGGAGACTAAATGTGAGGCAGAGAGGAAAGGATTTTGGAAAAAAATAGGCAAGGATTTGAGGAGTTAAATCATCGATTTGGAGAAGAGGGGATGATTCTAGGGCAAGCTCAAACTGCCCCAAATGAGGAAGAGAGAGGAGAGAAAGTTGGTTCCTTAACGGGTGATTTGAGGAGTGAAAATCGATGGGAGGAGATATTTGAGAGAAATCTTTGGTTTGAGAGAGAAGAGATGGAGAGCTTTTGGTTCGGTAGGAGAAAAAAGATGAAGGACTGAGTCGGCTCCAGAAAAAATTCTCAATAAGAAGAGAGCGCCCGAAGGGTTTTGACAAAATTGCAAGTTTACCCTAAGGTCGACCCTGGGGGTCAACTCATGGCACAGAAAAATTCAAAAAAATGATGAAAAAATTTTAAAAAAACTTGAAACTCTGAGAGAAAGATGTTTACCCAAATATTGATCATGTGAGTGATAGTTTTGAGCTTTTGAGCTCTTAAGAAAAATGAGAATTGAGCTCAATAGATTTGGTTTAATGTATTTTTGGCATTAAAAATTTGAAATCAGAGAGATACTTAAGCTGATAGATCAAGGATTCCTAGTTCTCTCCTAATTTTATAAAATCTATCTTCACTTAAGGCCTTGATAAAGATGTCAGTCAATTATTTTTTAGTACAAATATAATCAAAAATTATATCTTTATTTTGGATATGTTCTCTTATGAAATGATGTCTAATTTCAATATGTTTTGATCTAGAATGCTGAATTGGATTTTTAGTTAGATTTATAGCACTAGTGTTATCACATCTTATGGGAGTGTCATTGAGTTTGATGCCAAAATCCTCAAGTTATTGCTTAATCCACAAGATCTGAGCACAACAACTTTCGGACCTCGGCCGTAGATAGTGCTACTGAGTTTTGCTTCTTGCTAAACCAAGAAATTAAGTTAACTCCAAGAAATTGGCAAGTTCTACTAGTACTTTTTCTATCTAATCTACATCCAGCAAAATTAGTATCTGAATATCCTATCAAGTCAATTAATAAGTCCTTAGAATACTATAGTCCTAGAGTTTGTATACCATTTAAGTATCTCAGGATTCTTTTAACTGCATTCAAATGTGATTCTTTTGGATTTGATTGAAAGCGAGCACAAAGACAAACATTAAACATAATATCTGATCTACTAGCAGTTAAATACAATAGAGAACCAATCACACCTCTGTAAAATTTTAAGTCTACATTTTTACCTCCTTCATCCTTGTCAAGCTTACATGATGGGCTCATGGGTGTACCAATTACTTTGGAGTTCTCCATTCCAAATTTTTTGAGTAGTTCTCTTATGTACTTACTTTGGGTGATGGAGATTTCTTCCTTTGTTCATTTGATTTGGAGTCCGAGGAAGAATGTAAGTTCTCCCATCATGCTCATCTCGAACTCCCCCTGCATGAGCTTAGCAAAATCTTGATAAAGAGTTTCATTAGTAGATCCAAAAATAATGTCATCAACACGTATTTGTATAACTAATATATCATTTTAATTTTTTTTAATGAAAAAGATTGTGTTTATATTTTTTCTTAAAAAATTATTATTAAGCAGAAATTTGCTTAGCCTTTTATACCAAGCCCTAGGTGCTTGTTTCAAACCATATAATGCTTTGTTTAATTTAAAAATATGATTAGAAAAAGCATGGTTTTCAAAACCTAGAGGTTGTTCTACATAAACTTCTTCAGCAATATATCTATTTAGAAAAGTACTTTTGATATCCATTTGGAATAACTTAAAATTCATAAAGCAAGCATATGCAAGTAGAAGTCTACTTGCTTCTAATCTAGCAACAGGTGCAAAGGTCTCATCAAAATCAATTTCTTCTTCTTGATTATAACCTTTTACAACTAATCTCATTTTATTTCTTATCACATTTTCATGTTCATCTAATTTATTCCTGTATACCCATTTTGTGCCAATTATTGAATAATTTTTAGTTCTTGAAACTAAAGTCCATACATTATTTCTTTCAAATTGATAAAGTTCTTCTTGCATTGTATTTATCCAATTATAATCTTTTTCAGCTTCATCTATGATTTTAGGCTCAAGATGAGAGATAAAAGCAAAATGATTGAATGCATCTCCAAGTGAAGAGCGAGTTCTTACACCATGTGTAGGATCTGAAGGAGGAGAAATATTTTCTCCGCGTAGGATCTTCCAGATTTCATCAAATCTGGGGCGAAATTATTTTTTTTTAAAAAATTATCCTACATATTTCAGATCTAATTCTCTAGATCTAATTTTATTATCTGATATTTAAAATCTAAAATTAAATCTAAAACTATGATAAAAGAAAAAATACCTCAAGGGTAATCTGATTACCCTGTAGATGATCTCTGTACAGTCCGAGGTTCTGATGTAGCCACGCAAGCATCTGACCTCTATCGATATTCACTTAGGTAGGATCTAGAACATCTTCTTCTCACAAATCTATGCTCCAAAAATCAGATCTTTATCTGATTTAAAAGTACTTCAGAACTCCTTCTGAAGTTGGAGCAGCAGCCTGTCGAAGATGTCCTGCAGCCTTCTGTTCCAGGCATCACCACACCTTAGATCTCTGCCAGATGGACGTCCAACTTTTTGGACATGAAGAGGGGAGGAAGGAGAGTAGGGAGGATATGGAGAAGAGGGTAGGGGATGGTAGCTATTGGGTTTTGTGCATAAAATAATTTCATTTCATGAAACCCTAGGCGCAGCAGGGTTTATATAGACCCTGTATGCTGCGCAGTGCCACATCATTCAACCAATCAAAAAATTTCAATAAATTCTGAAAAAAATTTGATTGATGGAGTGATATCATCTGATCACATCAGATAAGAACCTCCACCCTCTCTCCTAAGTTGGCACCAACAATGGATAAGCTAAATCAAGGTGGCGCCAAAGAGTCCATGTTTATCAGGACTCTTTGGTTCTTATCCATTTGGGGCGCCCACTTAAATCCAATTGGGCTCATGCCATAATCTGATTATGGCATCCAATTCAATTGGGTTTATGCATGTGGATACTTCACAAAAATCTTCCAATAAGCCCTCTTCGTTTAAGACCCATATGTCAACTTTTGACAGATGTCGTAAAATAAAATTGGCAGGTGCTAGGAATTAGCAGGTGTTGTCTTAAATTCATCTCATAAATTAAGATAAGCCTTTTCTGAGCTGGACAATCTTCATTTAAACTGAGAGAAACCTTTCTAAGGTTCTCAAGATGAGTCAAATCATATTTGGCTCAGTAGAGACAGAAAAGATTATACGAAGAGAAAGTTAGGCTCAATCGAGTGCTAGCACGATTTCCTTGAACCTAATTGGATCTTATCCAAATCAATTGGGTTAGCCCAATTGATGACATCCAGACCCTAACCCTTGTTTGTGTGACCCAGTTAGGTTCAATTCCATATGATAATGAGACATGTCGTGATCTCATCATCGACATCATCGAAACTCCTTTCGATGGACCAGAATTCTTCTGATTCAGATAATTAGAATGATCGATCATCAATATCATTCTAATTGCTCCCAAAATCCACCAATGACATCTAGTAGTATATGATGGCAACCCATCAGAATTGAAGATGAACCTCTCGGTGTAGCTATCTGTGTGATTGAGTTCCTCTATCATGAGTCCCGACTGAATTAGGGTTAAGGTGAACTCGTCAAACCCAACATCAGTCATATGAATTAATCGATTGATCCGAGTTCGACGTGAAACTCCAATGAAAAACTCTTTTTCCATTATTTCACTCTGCCATGGCCATGGGCTTAAGGACTCGATTTTTTGATCATCATAGGACTACTCCTCTCATCTATCGAGGTTGATAGATCCCATCTTGGTACGACCTAGTTCCTACAATGAATATGCTATAGCCAACATACACCTCAAGGTTCCAAATAGCTAGGAGATCGAGTTATGATGTAGTCAAACTATAACACACTCAAGGTGAACTATCGATGCACCTCAGGTCAAAGAACTAGACACACAATTGCAGCATCGAGCTAGTCATCGATGAGAAGGTAGACTTCCTTATGACTGCTCGAGGTGGTCACGCTCAGTTCTCTCGTTCTCAACGAATACCTGTACTCTCGCTCTGGTGTCTCCACACCGTAGACTCAAGACACATCTATCCTAAGGAAGCGATCGTACACCAACCTTTCGGATCGATCATCATCCTCGTGATGATCCTATGATCAGGAGCTGTTTATGAGTTAGTTATGTAAATTCATACCTTAAATTTTCAACTCTTGAAAATATGAATTTACATTCTCACTAACTCAAAGGATGTATCACAGACACAATGTACATAATTTGATAGAAGAATAACCTTTTTATTCATTTATAGTCAAAATTACAAATTTGCCCTTAGATCTGTACAGGAATGTGTCAGCCGATCTGGCATCTAGGGCACACATCTAACAAACTCCCACTTGACCTAATGCCAATTGGCTACATATCTAAGTCCCATCTTCTCAAGGTGGGCTTCGATCTTCTGTTGGCCCAATGGCTTAGTCAGCGGGTCTGCCACATTATCTGTGGAGTCGACTCTCTTGACCTCGACATAACCCTTTCGAGGTAATCACGGATCAGATGGAATCGCTGCTCGATGTGCTTGGACTTCTGGTGAGACCTTGGCTCCTTAGCTAGGGCTATGGCGCCATTATTGTCGTAGTAAAGAGGTATGGCATCCGATGACATTACTTCATGCTCTGCGGCAAACTTCTTGTACCAGAATGCCTCCTTCGCAGCTTCCGATGCAGCAATATACTCTGTCTCCATGGTGGAATTAGCAATCATTGTCTGCTTGAAACTTTTCTAGCTAACTGCACCACCATTACAAATGAACAGACTCTCAGATGTCGACTTTCGATCATCTATATCAGACATAAAGTCTGAGTCTGTATATCCCTGAATCTGGAGTTCTCCGTTCCCAAAGACTAGAAACATATCCTTAGTCCTTCTCAAGTACTTAAGGATACATTTCACAGAAGTCCAGTGCTCTTCGCCTGGATTCGATTGATATTTGCTTGTGACACTCATAGCATGGGCTATATCAGGTTGTGTACATAGCATGACATACATGAGGCTCCCTATTGTCGAAGCATAAGGGATCTTGCTCATACGTTCAATCTCCTCAGGTGTGCTAGGGCACATCTTTTTGGAGAGATGAATGCCATGTCTAAAAGGTAATAAACCTCTTTTGGAGTTTTCCATGTTAAACCTTTTTAGCACCTCCTCTATGTACATCTTCTGTGAAAGTCCGAGCATCCTATTTGGTCTATCTCTATAGACCTTAATACCCAGTATAAAGGATGCCTCTCCTAGATCTTTCATAGAGAACTCCTTAGACAATCATACTTTGACTGAGGTCAACATGGGAATGTCATTCCCAATTAGGAGGATGTCATCTACGTACAATACGAGGAAGACAACTGCGCTCCCACTGACCTTTTTGAACACATATGGTTCTTCCTCGTTCTTGATGAAATCAAATATTTTGATGACATCATTGAAACGAGTATTCCAACTTCGAGATGCTTGCTTAAGTCCATAAATGGACCTTTGCAGCTTGCAGATCTTGTGATCATCATCACTGGATGTGAAACCAAGCGGCTGTTCCATATAGATATCTTCCTCAAGATGTCCATTTAAGAATGCCGTTTTCACGTCCATCTGCCATATTTCATAATCAAAATAGGCTGCAACAGCAAGCAATGTGTGGATGGATTTTAGCATGGCTACGGGCGAAAAGGTATCCTGATAGTCAATGCCTTCGCGCTGACTATAACCTTTTGTTACGAGCCTAGCCTTGAATGTCTCCACATTCCCATATGCACCTATCTTTCTTTTGAAGATCTATTTACACCCAATAGGTACAATACCTTCAGGTGGATCTACCAAGGTCCAGACTTGGTTTGAGTGCATCGAGTTAATTTCTGATCTCATTGCCTCTAACCATTTTTTGGAGTCGATATCTAATATCACCTCGTCATAGGTCTTGGGGTCATCACCATGTGCCCCATTTCTTATGAGGAATATTTTTTCTACTTCCTTTTGTATGGTACCTAAGTATCTTTCAGGAGGATGGAAAATCCTAGTCGATCTACGAGGTGGAAGAGGTTGTGTTAGTACTGGTTCTGGTTGATTAGGTTTCTCAGGTTCTTTAGCTCATTGCTCTTGGGAGACATTCTTCTTGAGCTTAATTATTCTTCCGATGCCACCATCTTGAATAAACTATTTTTCAAAAAAAATAGCATTTCGACTCACAATCACATTGTGATCTTCCAGAATATAGAAATAGTATCCTAATGACTCTTTAGGATATCCTATGAATCGAGCTTTAAAAGACCTGAACTCTAACTTGTCTGCCTGCTGTCTCTTGACATGAGCTGGACAATCCCAAATTCTGAGATGATTCAGACTTGGCTTCTTACCATGCCATATCTCATATGGTGTGGTAGGAACAGTTTTAGAGGAAACCCTATTCAATACATAAATTGCTGTCATGAGATAATATCCCCAAAAAAATTCGGAGAGGTCCGTGAAGCTCATCATGGAATGGACCATATCTAATAGGGTCCGATTTCTCCGTTCTGAAACTTCGTTGAGTTGAGACGTTCCAGGTGGAGTCCATTGAGAGACTATACCATTGTCCTTAAGATAGTCTAGGAACTTCCGACTAAGGTATTCACCTCCTCGATCTGATCGAAGAATCTTAATGGGCTTTTCTATTTGTTTTTCTACCTCATGTCTGAGTTCTTTGAACCTTTCAAAGGCTTCAGACTTGTGTTTCATTAGAAACACATACCCATACCTAGATATATCATCGGTAAAGGTAATGAAGTAGATGTAGTTGCCTCTAGTCGGCACATCAAATGGGCCGCACACATCCGTATGTACTAGGGCAAGTAGGTCTGTGGCCCTTTCCCCATGTCCCACAAAAGGAAGCTTGGTCATTTTGCTTTGAAGGCATGATTCACAAATTGGATATGACTCGAAAGTCAACAGACTCAATAGTCCGGATTTTTTCAATTTGTTAACCCTGTCTTCCGCTATATGACCTAGCCTTAGGTGCCACAGATACCTATCATTTAGACTATCTCTAGACCTTTTAATTCCTATGGTATTCACATTTTGCTCAATATTAAATACAGATACATCAATATGTAGCTGATAGAGATCGTTAATAAGAAAACCATTTGCAACTTTATTATTTTCATAAAAAATATTACAATGGTCCTTATGAAAACTAATCACATAGCCTTCTTGTGCTAAATATGAAACAGAAATCAAATTCCTGCTTGCTGCAGGCACATAATAACAGTCTCTAAGAAATAAATCTAATCCTAACGGTAATCGTAGAGGATAGATTCTCACGGCCACGACAACAACTCTTGCTCCGTTCTCGATGCGTAGGATCATCTCACCATCCCTCAGCCTCCTGCTGTCCTCAAGACCCTGCATAGAAGTGCACAAATGAGCACTAGAACCACAGTCAAGCACCCAACTAGATGCAGAAGAAATCGTAAGATTAGATTTTAAAATGAGCATACCTCCAGAAGGACCATCCTTCTTGTTCTTCAGAGTTTCCAGGTACTGAGGACAGTTCCGCTTCCAATGACCGTCTGATTGGCAGTCAAAATATTTTCCCTTATCAGCAGCCTTCTTCTTCGGTTCTGTCTTCTTCTTCTTGCCATCTACCTTCTGCTTCTTCGCAGACTTCTTTTTCTTTTCAAAAGACTTTCTCTTGGAGGAAGTCTGCTCCACAGTAAGAACTGAGCCTTTTGAACCCTTCATAGAAAGTTCAGCCGTAACTAGCATGTTCATTAACTCGGCCAAGGTACACTACATCTTATGCATATGAAAGTTCATGATGAACTGACCATATGCATCGGACAAAGACTGAAGGATCACATCAATCTGAAAATTTTTGTCTAAGATGATACTGAGCTTCTCAAGCTCCTCAAGATCCTTGATCATTGTCAAATAATTATCTTGGACTGACTGTCCATCATGCATCTTGGTGTTAAAAAGTCTTTGACAGACTTGATATTTGGCCGTGCGACTTTATTCACCAAACAACTCTTGTAGGTGAGCCAACATTTGGTAGGTAGTCAAAATGTTCTCATGTTGGCGCTGCAAGTCTTCAGACATTGCACCCAATATGTAGTACCTTACTTTGTTATCATCATCCATCCACTTTTTCAGAGACGCTCTCTGTTCAGCAGTCGGACGTGCTGGTATGGCAAGTTGGTCCTGATCCAAGACATGAGTCAATTTTTTGAAACCCAGAATAATTCTATAGTTCCTCAACCAGTCCTTGAAATTGGGTCCAGTCAGTCTATGGGTGTCTAGAATTTTGGTTAGGG